>NW_028257188.1:0-61111 GCF_035046125.1 Drosophila serrata | reverse complement strand
ATCAACGTCCAAGACTAAACAAAATTCGCTAAACAAATACCAAAACTGGTCAACATTTTTACATTTTCGCTGTCGTGGTCCTTGAATATTTTTTTTTGAATATTTCAGTGTACCTTAGGTGGCTCTTCTCAAAGGAACCGCTCCTCCTATTTCGAAAATGCATCGTAAAATACTATAAACAGTAAATATTCACTGCCTGGTGAACAAAGGTCAGGCTTACGGACATATACTGGCAACATCCCAGTAATTGCTCTAATCGGGCCATGGGCAGAGTTCACTACGAAAAGACGAGCGGAACTTTTTAATAGGTGTGGCTGCCTAGAACCCGGTCGGACCCACATACTCGTCCAGATCTCTACCTGGCCCCATGGGTCAAGGTGGTTATTTCTTAGCCTTTCTTTATTAGTGATCAGAGACGCATGCTTTTCCGGACACGTTCGTAAGAAGAAGAGAAGGAAACGAGAGCGCTTAGAGAAACCAGGCATCCTGGCTGTCAAAAAGTCTCATAATTGCGCCTATAAGGGAATTCGCGGTTTCTCGCGTTGCCAACAGCCATAAATATCGCGGACTCTTCGAATTTGGCGGTTTTCGTTACATTACCCCCCTCTCAGACACGAGCCTACTGGGCGAGTAATTTCTCGGGATTCGGGTCCCGATATAATGACATGAACGGTCCTAGTGGTACGTTTCCTTGGTAGACGGATATCGTACTCTAGGTCACCTTTCAAGTAGGAGCGTATAGCCATACTTCGTCTCCAACGACTAACTCCACTGGGTGCGACCGAAGGTCATAGCATGACGTTGGCGTCCGCAATTAAATGTTGTCGTCCGATCTGCTGCGTTTGTCGAAGGCCGTTCTGCATTTGGTCCACGAATGCGGGGTAACTTTCCGGATTCGGGGACGGTCGCCCATACAACAATTCGCTTGGTAGCCGGAGCTCGCGTCCCAGTGTTAGTAGCGACGGTGAGAACACAGTAGCCTCATGCGGGGCCGATCGAAAGGCCCACAGAGCTAGCGGCAACAATTGGTCCCAGTCGCATTGATTTGCGGCAACGAATTTCGCCAGATAGTCCAGGAGAGTTCTGTTAAACCTCTTTATTCCGTCCGGTTGAGGGTGCAACGGTGTAATACGAGTCTTTTCCACGTCAAGCAGGCGCAGGCAAGCTTGGAATACTTCTGACTCAAAGTTTCGGCCGGGATCTGAGTGAAGGATAAAGGGGACACCAAATCGGCAAAAGACTTCTTGGACAAGCGCTAGGGCTACCGTTTCGGCCGTTTGACTGGGCAGCGCTATGCATTCCGGCCATTTGGTGAAGTAACACATCACTACAGCGATGTTGCGGTAGTGTGGGCAGAGGACCCAGTATATCGATAGCAAGTCGTTCGAATTGAGCGCCCAGAACTTTAGGCTGCAGTTGGCCTACCGTTCGGCGAGTAGGTCCTCTTCTGGCATTGCACTCAGTACAGCGGACGCACCAAATGCCTACGTCGGCGGTTTGTACGATACAAAAGTAGCGTTTCTTCAGCTTGGAAATCGTCTTTATGCCTTCCTGAAGAGAGCGAGGTACTACCAGAGCTGGCTCTGCTGTTTTGGTAGTAATCATCAGCAGGCTTTTATCCATGAAGAGCTGTTCGAACAAATGCCAATAAGCTTTTACTTCGGGGCATTCACTCCATGTTGCAGATTTTGCCGGTCGCTCTCTCTTCTCCACCCATTGCAAAATCAAGGCGAGAGTGGGGTCCTTTTCCTGGCTGCGAGCGATGTCGATGGGTTGCCATCGTTTTGCTCGGCCCTGGTACATACGCGACAGTCGCCACAGGGCCGACGAGACAAGGCGACGGCGTTTTCTTGTTGTTTTCCGCTGCGGTTCTGGAAATCCACGCCGTACTACTGGAGTCTTTCGGTCCATCGAGCTAGTTGTCCTTTAGTTTGTCCCGGAAGTTAAACAGCCATCTGAGACACGAGTGATCCGTGCGCAGCAGAAATCTCCGGCCATATAGGTTGTGGTGAAAATGCTTCTTGCCCATGACAACTGCTAGCAGTTCTCGCCTAGTTACACAGTAGTTGAGCTCCGCAGCGCTAAAGGACTTGCTGTAATACTCCAGTATCCACACAATGAATATCCCATCGGGAGCGGGAAAAGTTCGCACCGGGGCGTGGTAAGTTTGACTTTGAGCGCCTCGAAGGCACCGTGAGCAGCTTTTGACCATGTGAAGGGGCGCTTAGCTTCCGTTAAGTCGTGCAAAGGGCGTGCAATTGTGTCGAAGTCCGGAATAAACTTCCGATAATAAGAACATAGCCCCTAATCGACGACTGTTCGAACCTTCTCTGGACACGCTTTTAAGCCCTTGCGGCGAACAATGTGATCCATAGAGTTAACCTCGGTCTGACAGAAATGACACTTGTTGGTTAGCCCTAAGCTCTCCAATCTATCGAATACTTGCTGCAAATGGTCCAGGTTCTGCTCGGCGGTACGAGAATGTACGATGATGTCGTCGAGGTAAACCAGGGTGAATTTCCGTGTAGAACCGGAGAACAAACCGTCCATCAATCGCTCAAAGGTGGCTGGCGCGTTGGTCAAGCCAAACGGCATTAAGTTGTATTTGAACAGTCCAGCGTCACACGTAAACGTGGTCTTAGGTCTAGAGTCCTCGTCCATCTTCACCTTCCAGTAACCGCTCTGGAGGTCCATGGTAGAGAACCAGCTGGCTCCGTGCATAGTGGCAAAGATGTCGTCCACTCTCGGTAGGAGGTATGAATTCTTGACGGTCATGTCGTTCAGACATCGATAATCCACACAGAACCGGGTGGAACCGTCCTTTTTTCCTACTAGGACGACCGGCGAGGCCCATGGGCTGGTGGACGGCCGAATTATGCCTCTAATCTTCATGTCGGCGACGAGCTGCTCTACCTCGCCCTTCGTGGCCATTGCTATGCGACGCACTGGTTGTTTAATGGGTCGAGATTGATATGCCGGGTTAAATCGGTATGTCCCGAGTCATCGTCGTTTCGGGCAAACACCCGAAGGGAGCGGCCGATCAGTGCCGTCCATTTTTTTGGGTGAAGGAGGATGCTCCGTTCCCGTCTATTTGTGGGCTCGATGCGGGCATGGGCTTCACCTGACCCACTATCATTTGCGCGGCTAGCAAGTATTCCTGTGCGCTAAGGTTCACTAGGTGCAGGGTGTTGGTGTCGCTTGAGGTGTCCACCAAGGTGTTGCCTAGTAGAACATGGGGCGCCAGTTGAGAACTACTCCCACGTTCCAGCAAGGCCAGAGGAAGCAGTTTTTCCGACCTGCACCGAACTGCTACGTGGGTGTCGCTATTTGGTGGGATACTGGTGGGTGCAGTCGAATAAAGCTAATTTCGAGGCTGGGCATTTAGGGCATATAGCGGCAGAAATCCCCACGGGAGCCGTAACTTCCTTCAGATCCACGGTGGCCTCATGGCGCAGCAGAAAGGCCATACCCAAGAGGCTAGGAGTACTGCCCTCAACCAGCAAGAACTCGTGGGTGACCGGCCTTCTGGTCTGCCGAGGGTCCTTGTAGAGTCACTCGGCACGGTGTAATCGGCAGTCGTTCTGGCAGAACGCTACCATTTAGTAAGGAGACAACGGTACCGGTGTCGACGATTAGGCGTACCAGATGCTTCTGTAAAAATATCAAACAATGTAAATGTGGCAGCTTGACTGGGTGGAGGCCGGATCTCGCGAAGTTCAGCGTCAGGGTTTCCAGGGCTCGACGACTCTCTTGGTCTTGGCGTAGCGTGGCGGTATTCTGTATTGCGGCAGACTCTACACCCCGAGATGGAGCGACACTCTCTTTGCGCGCCGGCGGCTAGAGCAAGGGGGCTTGACCGGCTTCGACTCCCTTATGATGAAGACTATGGCGGGCGTTAGGTTGCTCGTTGGGCGGCGGCGGTGCGCTATGGTGCGGCAAAGGGTCGCAGAGGGGGGAATCCGTTCCAGTATCCCGTGAACGAAGAGAAGTAACGTGTCCGGGCGCTTCCCTCAAGCCCGGAGGCCCGTTGTGACAACGGTTATTTTGGATGTGCTCGACAACTCTCTTGGTCGGCGTAGAGTGGCTATGTTCCGGATCGCGGAAAACTCTATGCCCTAAGATGGAGCGACCCACTCCTTGGGCAGCGGCGGTGGCGAGAGAAAAGGGGTGAGGCCGGCTTCGACTCCCTTAGGAGGAAGGCTATGGCGGGCGCCAGGTTGCTCATTGGGCGGCGGCGGAGCGAGGGGTCGCAATGGTAGGAATCCGGTCCAGTATTCCGTGAATGAAGAGGGGTAGGAGACTCGGTGGCTCGCGGGCTTGGCCGGGGTGCGCCGATGTAATCGGTTGCAGGCACGGCGACGATAGTCATCACAGCGGGCGTGGGGCATCGTTGACATTGTGCTTCGATGCGGCAAGCCATGTCGAGTGCCTCTGTCAGCGATCGCGGATTGCTGCTGACGATAGGGATCTGGTATCTGGTCGCCCGGATCCCGTCGATAAAGCGTTGCACTATGATGCTGTTGTAAGCCGCGGGCGGCAACTCGCCCAGGACGCATCTGCCCAAACGCTCCAGCTCCATTGCGATATCCTTAAAGGACCCTCGTGATCCTTACATCCGATTATAAAGGTGTGATAGCCGGCATGCTTACCGATCGTGGCGGCTACGGCGTCATACGAGCGGAGCGTGGCCTCTGAGAGAGTGGCGTGAAAGCGCTGGGCCGCTGGGTGCCGTCGAAGGTGGGCGGTAGTGCAGAAGTTGATGCAGCACCTGGTCCGGTATCCATCCCTCGATTAAACACCTACAGCCCATGTCTGGAGTCCACGTTTGATGCCTCACCTACGCGCGGGGTGCTCGTGGAATGGCGATCGCTCCCGGTTGACGCCATGCTATCACGATGGCGCGCCGGCTGGCCGCCGTTGCTTCCAGAACGGTCGCACAGCATAGTCCTCTCGAAAGTCGCCCACATATGCTCGAACTTCTGCTCCAGGTGAAGGTGGAGCGACTGATCCAAAGCGTCCACGTTTTGCTCCGTTCGCCGGAACGAGCGGTCGACAGCTCGATTCACGGCGTTCAAAGATGCGACTCCATCTCGCAGCTCTCCCTGGTTACGACCTTCGGACGAGGCCTGACGGCGGTGGCGAGCGGTAGGTATTTTAGGTATTTTCATAGGTCAGGGCTTCGAAAACCCTAGTGACCCCATACCTGGCACCAATGTAACGAATTTCTGCCGTAATCGGGCCACGTGCAGAGTTCACTACGGAAAGCCGAGCGGAACTCTTTAATAGGTGTCGCTGCCTAGAACCCGGTCGGACCCACTTACTCGTCCAGATCTCTACCTGGCCCATGGGTCTAGGTGGTTATTTCTTAGCTTTTCTTTATTAGATCAGAGACGCATGCTTTTCCGGACACGTCTGTAAGGAAAAGAGAAGGAAACGAGAGCGCTTAGAAAGACCAGGCTTCCTGGCTGTCGAAAGGTCTCATAATTGCTCTTATGAGGGAATTCGCGGCTTCTCGCGTTGGCAACGGCCATAAATATAGCGGACTCTACGAATCTGGCGGTTTTCTTTATAATACTTTGGTCATTTCATCGAATTTGGTCAGAAACTGACTCACCCATGGTAGTAGCGCTTTGTGCTCTGTGGTTTCCTTGATTACTGCTACGGCTCCTCGATTACCACACTCTGAACAGAAATTGAATGAGTTTCCCAAAAAAGACTTATTTAGCACTATTTCGACAATTTAGACTGAAATTTAGAACAGAAAGATTTCTTATCTGCATTATGGGTTTCGGGATCGCAGCAGGCAGTACTCGTGCTCTTCTGGGTGTTTGCACGGCACTGTGCCGAACCATATCTGACGTCGGAATGGGGCTAGTGGCGTTCTGTGGTTAATTATCCTGGTCTGTGACTGGAGTTCGATCAGCATATAATTAAATGCTTGCTCTCATTGTAAGCTAAAAAAAATTTTATTTTATTTTAATCAATGTTATTACAAGTATTAAAGAACACCGACTGAATAGTTTTAAGTCTCAAACTGAACTTTATTTGTTGGTATGCTTTGATTGTTTATGATTTGGTGAGGCCGAACTTTGAACATGGGAACGTCACAATTTGGGGCTTAGTCAGTTAATGTTTAGTTTACTGCCGGATGTTTTTTCTACTGTTTGGGACTATCTGGAGTTTCGGGTTACATCCTGAGTTGGGATTTCTGGGAATATTTCGTTAGCTTTGGCTTAGGAATTAACATTGCATTGCATAAAAACTGCTGATGTGTAGATTTACAACTGTAGGGTAGCATGGTGTATGATGTTTGTGTGTTGTACAATTACTGGGTATTATAAGGAATGATGATTAGATAGTGTGTGTGTGCGAAAGAGTAGGCATGTGCTTAAGTCTATGGGACTTATGGATCTGTATATATATATAAATCACTATACTTATAAATGATGTCAATTTTTGGAATTCTTACAGTTGTTGAGCACGGCTAAACGGATTTGGAGGAAATATTGTTTTTAATCGTTCAAAATGTTCAAGCGAATGTTTTTGTTGCCTTTTTTGTGGCATCAACAGATATTGACAACTCCCTGTTTATGTATTCAGTGAAATTAAGCGAAAAATTACCAAAGTAGCTTTGTGACAGTTTTTTTTAATAATTCCTGCTATTAGACGATCAAATGTTAGACGGCGTACACATGCTTCACATCGGCAAATGAATATTCGTAATAATCAAACACAAAATTAACGTGCAGAGCAAAATGCATTAAGAGGGACCCATATGCACAGGTTCGCCCTGCCGAAACGTTTCGCCAGAAAAGATGAAATTACGAAAGGCAACCTGTAAATTAAGACTTAAATCACGCTGACTCTGGCAACTATTCGATCAAGATCACAAAAACCGTTAACTGTTGCATCATCTAGCAATGTTGCCACTGCACATTCCGCATTGAAGTTTCTTTCAGTTAAAAATCCAACGTACACAATGACCAAAAATTCGGCGACAGCCACATTGTTCCGATAATGTAAAATTCTTTGTGGGGTGAATAAAAGATGGCGCTGCGAGCATTGGAAGCAACAGACCGACCTATGAAGGATTAAGAAGGTGGTTCAAAATTATTTGATGGGGGGGGGGTTCGATATTGCCCTCTGCTGATTTTCGTCAATGAGGGTGAATTTTGCCTGGTCTGACCACGAACATGAGAATTCATAAGACAACTGTAAGCGCTTGGCGCTGGATTGATATCGTTCCCAGCAAAATTTGCATAATTTACATCATCGAGGGAGATCATCTCCCTCCCTTGTCATCAACAATGTTTTTCCCGGCAATTCCCTAAATTATACAATCTTCCATTGGATTAGTGAGCGAGCAATATTAGAAGCGAAGAATGAGGACGTCGATAATTTAAGTTCCATTATTTAAAGTTAAATCGCTGGAAAATTCATTCATAGCAATCCGCCGACGGCGTCACTAACGAAGAGAATCGACTAACTATACGACGGAATTTTACTCTTTTTTTTTACTCTTTTAATATGCCAAGAGCTCCGCAGCATAATTTGCACATGAAGATTAGCTCCGAAATTGTGCAATATTACCCAGTTGTCTGTCAAGATACTAATGAACAATGTAATTCAAGCAACCATAATTAAGAGCAATTTCAAATGAGAGGAAGTCCTAATGTTACAAATTTCAATAATTACAAATTATCTTCCAATTTTATTTATTTAGTATTTAGTTCCCAGTTCGGTTGGATTTAGCGAAGAAATAAAATAAATCGCACGACCAATCGTTGGAAGTAGCATGTTCCCGTGTTAGAAAGCCGTGATCGTTGTTTGATTTTGCGCCAGAAAATAAATAAAAACAAGAAAGGGAGCTTATTTCGGCAGGCTGAAGTTCTTATACCCTTGCAGATAGAACTTCGATCACTAGGAATTAATATATATAAATTATATATATTTATGTTTAAGAAAACATTTAAGTAATGCCTGATTTCATGCCATTTTCCTATGTATATAATCTCTTGCACGTTAATGCACTAAGGTCAGTACATTCAAGTGGCCCGTATGACACCAGGCACGTGCCTGTTTGGGTTAGGTGTTAGTAGGCGCGATGGAAAATATAGGACAGAATACGAGGAAAATTTACTACCGGCGTGCTGCCAGATTGTTAGCTTGCATGCTTACTAAGTGTGTTAGTATTAAAGATTTTAATTTGGGAAGGGAATCTACGTTTGAGATTAGTGGGTACAAATCATTATAATTTGCACATAACACTCTAAAAGGTTCATGCAGTTCAAAGGAGGTCCTACAGTGGCGCAACACTAATGGGATATAGGATCTAGTAGTTCTACATGGTACATGGAAATTAAGCTGACTCAACAAGTCAGCACTTTCCACATCACCATGTATTAGGTTAAAAATAAAGGTTATCCCTAGCATCGTTCTACGATTGGGTAAGGACGGCAAGTTTATTAATAGGAGTCTACTATAGTAGGAAGGTAATCTTTGGTTTGCATCCCAATTTAAACCGCGTAGAGCGAAAAGTAAAAAGTTCTTTTGAACCGACTCAATGCGTTTACTATGGACGCCGTACTGAGGGCTCCAAACGCAGCATCCATATTCTAGGATAGAACGAACTAAGGAAGTGTATAAGGATTTAGTAACATAGGGGTCATTGAATTCCTTCGACCACCGTTTAATAAATCCAAGCACACCCCTTGCTTTATTCACTATAGACGAAATATGATCAATAAAGTCAAGTTTTGGGTCCAAGCGGACGCCCAAATCGTCAACAGAATTAATTCTTTCCAAAGAGCAGAAGTTCAGCGTGTAAGTAGCAAGCTTAGGAACGACACGTGAGAATGTCATTAGCTTGCATTTCGAGTCATTTAAGTTTAATAAGTTTACACGGCACCAAGTTTGAAAATTATTAAGATCTGTTTGTAAATCCGACTGGCAGGCAACGTCATTGTATTGCACGCAAAGCTTGACGTCATCCTCATCCTCTAACGAGGAGAGAATGGTTAACAGAATCAAATGCTTTACTGAAATCAGTATAGATTACATCTGTCTGACAATTATTGTGGAAGCCCAATATAATAAAGGAAGAGAGCTCCAAAAGATTTGTTGTTGTTGATCTTCGCTTAATAAAACCATGTTGGCATGGAGAAATAACCGATCTACAAAGGTGCTGTAGGTGAGGGGTGATAATGTTTTTAAATAATTTAGGGATGGCCGACAACTTAGAGATTCCTCTATAATTGCTGGCATCCAATTTGCTACCTTTTTTGTGGAGAGGAATAATAAACGATTCCTTCCAAATAATGGGAAAGTGGGAGGTTTCCAAGGACAAGGTAAACAATTTCAGAAGGGGATAACACAGGGCGTCGGCACAATACTTGAGCACACAGCCAGGAATTCCGTCGGGAGCTGGCGAATAAGCTGGCTTGACACGATGAAGATCTAAACGGAGAGAGCTTTCGTTTAGGATAGCACAGAAAATTAAGTTTGATGTGGGTATGTCGTAGGAATAGGTCTGGTGTAGATACGAAGAGCTTGAATAGGTTGTTTGAAAAAACTGCGAAAATAGATCGGCTATTGCCTGATCATTATTTGCGGTAGTATTTTCAAATGAAAGCGAGAAAGGATTTGTTTTAGGCTTACGTTTAGTGTTAACGAAATTATAAAACTGTTTTGGGTCCTGTGAGAACTGGGCCCTACAACGAGTTAAATAGTTTTTATAACACTGCGCGTTCAGCACGGTGAAGTTTGACCGAGCTGATAAATAAGATGAAAGGGCAGATTGAGAACCGGTGAATTTAAATTTAGCATAAAGTCTTGATTTTTTATTTTTAAGTCGGCTCAACTCTTTAGTAAACCACGGCGGTTTATTCGAGCTTGGCGGATAATATAACGGAACACATTCAGTAAAAAATGAATTCATGGCACTGTAAAAAATATCCACGGCAACTGCCATGTCAGTGCACATGTATAGATCGGACCAATTGAACTCGTTTATAAAATTATTCAGCCGTTCAAAGTCCGTTTTGCGAAAACATTGGACTTTATTGGCTGGACGATCAGAAATATTCTGTACGTCACACCCAATATCAGGAGTCACATCGAAAGTTGGATGATAAGGATCTTCGGGCTGCGTCAGAGGCGCCACCCTTGCTAAACTGACTCTCGCAGGATCAGAGACGAAGCAAAGATCAAGCAAGCGCTGTAAGGAATTTCGCACATGGTTGACTTGAGACAGCGAAATGTCAAACAAGCCAACGATAAAGTCATGTTGTGTAGGTGTATGGAGAGTATTGGTGGAATTATTTGAGCACCAAATAGCACCAGGGATATTAAAATCTCCTAGAACTACCAACTGGTCTCTATCCAAAAGTCTACTGGAAACCATCTGAATAGCGGAAAGGTGATTCCAATAAATAGGAAGTTCCGACAGTGGAGGTATGTAGGAACAGGTAATAAAAATGGAGCTACCTTTGATAGATAGCTTCACACAGAGGAATTCAACATCGTTACATTCCTTGACGGATAGTGCAAACACACAACTGCGCATTTATTTTTGCATAAGAACAGGCATGGGCACGCCTGGGCTCCCTGATCTCCAGCGGCTCTTTCCGTTATGTTTTGCAATAGGCGACAGCCTGTCGGCAGAGGCCTCAGCGCACATTTACAAAAACAAATGCCATGCACTATCCATGAAATATAGCCCTGAAGCATGGCTACAGGGTACCTGAGAGCAGGTTTTCACATCCTATGCCAAAAAAAAAAAAAAATATCCGCCATATTGGATCCGCCATTTTGAATTTTTAAAATTCTGACTTCAGATTCGTAATCAGCAATCTCAAAACTATAAGAATCAGTCATTATCCATCGAGATATACTGTTTTTCATAAAGTATTTAATATATTTATTTGCTAAGTCCACAAATACTTGTGCATTTAGAGTCACAGTAAGGACGCCATTTTGAATTTTTCAAAACGCCACTTTTCATTCGAAAGGGTATGAATTGACGAAAATTTTAAGCTATAATAAGTCCATTTTCGTTCAGTAGAATTTTGGGCAGAGCTCTGGGCCGTTTGACGTGAAACGTCCCATATATACAGGGTGCGGCACGAAAACTTGCTGATTTGTTTTTGGCGCCAAGCGGCGGGGAGTGGTCGGGTAAGGGTGGGGAGTATCTCATGTTTTAGGGGACTTCCTGAAGTTTCGTCTACTCTTCAGCCAGTCGACATCATGCATTGGACGAAAGAGCAGCGCGCATTTGCCTGCGAGGCTTACTTTTCCAACGGTCGTTCCGTTATTGCCACTCAACTCAACATTCATCCTGCAGGTCGCGTTCCTGGCAGGCAGTCGATTGTTTCGTGGGTGAAAACATTCAGGGAGAGCGGGAATGTGACAAAATCCCATCCAGCTCATCGGAAAATAACATTCGGCAAGCAATCGCAAAAAATTCCGTCGATATGCTTGAGAGAGTTCAGCTGAGCTTCGAAAATCGGGTATCTCAGTGCATTGAAAACGGCGGTCATCACTTGTTCGATGTAATCTTCAAAACTGTGTAATAAAAACTTCAGAAGGTGTGTTACAAGAATAAAAAAAATTTGGAATGATATGTCAACTACTTTTTTTTATATAACCTTCTAAAATTAGCAAGTTTTCGTGCCGCACTCTGTATATTGAATGATCGGAATATTTGTACAAAAAAATGGTAATATTTTCAGTTTTCAACAGAATGTGATCAAATTTGAGATATAGCCATTTTATATTAGTCATAAATTTTGTGCCAACTTTAATGAAAATCGGACGATTTTATCATATAGGTGCCATACAAACTATTGGTAGATAAGCTGATCAGACTTTTCTATAGTATTATTATATAAATACAAGGAAGAATGTAAAACTATTTCGGGTCTTGCGCGATCTGAACCCTTCAACGAGTAAAATAATTGTTATAACACTCAGGGTTGAGAACGGTTTCAGAACAAACTCAGCGGTTCTGAAACCGTTCCGCCCAGATTACACTGTTTTGAGGCGTCTCAGCTCTTTCCTGATTCAAAAAGGTCAACTGCAGACGGATGGATAGGTTATCGGAACATATCATGAAAAGAAGAAGTTCATGGCATTATACAAAATGTCCACGCCGGCCGCTAAGTCAGTTTATAAAATGGATCGAACCAATTAAATTCAGATATTAATTATTTAGCCTTTCAAAATCAGCGTTTTGAAAACAGCTAACTTATCTAATCGATACAATTTTTCAAATGTGAAATCGTCAATGACAACAAATTCAGAGGTATGACTGGAGTCAACGGCAATTAACCTCCAATTAACTGGGATGTAAAGAAAAAGCTTTCAAAACACAATTTCGAGAACTTGCTGTGTAAGGAAGGGAGGACAGGATGAAAGTGTTTAATTTTTAAGTTTAGTGAGGTGACCAGAAACAGTCTGGCCAAGGAAAACGGAACGGAAGATACAACATTCCCTATATAGATGGCATTCAATTACAACTGTCTGAGAAGGCGAAGTATCTATGTGTGATACTAAAAAGAAAATCAGGAATTGCATTCTACTTTTGCTGCAAAATGTTTGGAAAGAACTGGAGGCTACACCCAAAGAAAGTCATTATAATTTCCACTAATATCGTGTTTCGCCAAAACCAGCAAAAAGGCTATTTCAGCAGGGAACCTTACAATCTGTTGTCGGCTGTGCGACGACATCTTTCTCGCCAAGTCTATAGGTCTATAGGTTGCAGCTCTGTCTGTGGACAATTTAAGTAAAAACATTGGCTTTCTGGTGCGAGGCCTGTCGCAATGTTGAATGGGATATTATGTTTTTAATGCGGCAAACCAAGGCCTTGCAAGGGTGGTTTAAAGACGTATTATCGAGTTTTCGAAAAACTCATGATATGTGTTCTTGGCACTGGATAATCAATATAATAAATATCCTTACGCTATTTATAGAGTCTCTTAGGGGTAAAAAACCGCTATTGGTGGGCAACATGTATGCGGATGCCAGCAGCAACCCCCCCTCGGCACAGCCGTCAACCTCAGCATTAACTCCAAGGGTGCTGAGATCGAGCGCTAAAAAAGATTCGGTTCCCGTATGTGGCGCGGGAGGGCCCATGCCGCCGTTGATATCAGTTATGTACCCTGGGGGTCTCAAATTTTGATATCTGCCGGGCGATAACGGTACGCCAGATATTTAGTCTGCCTTGCCAAAAGCCGGAAGATTTTATCACCTTTATTAAAGGCAAAATCAGAGCGGACAAAAAAAAAGGTGAAAAAATTTAAATTCTTAAGTCTAAAAACATTTCATCTTTCAAAACAAATGTCACTAACGAACTCTTGACACAATTTGATCTACAAAATTTTGGCTAGATACCGCTGTGGTTAAGGAGTTTGAAGCTAAAAAAAAAAGAAAAAGCGGCCTATAGAAATTATTCTTCGTTGGCCTAATCAGACCACTGCGCCTTCTACGTCTCCCAATCCCGATCCAAAAAACTAATCTTTTTCCTAGGTATTTCCTATAAGAATGCAAGAGGCTTACGTAATAAGCTCCCTAGCTTGTATTCTGAGCTTCTTTAAGCCCGCATGAAAATATTATTTAGTTTGAAATAATTTTGTAAATGTTGTGTTGCGTAAATGCAACGTTGGGCTACTGTGGTAAAGTTCTGAATCTAGCTGAGATTAGAAGTAAAAATGATAAAGATTTAAAGATTTGATTGAATGAAAATAAAAACGCTGTACAGGAAGTGATGGAAAAATTTTATTTAAAGACTTTGAAGTGGATGAGTTCAGAGTTTATGGAAAATGAAACCATTTGGAAACGGCATTAAACAGCAGTACGGACAAAATCCATCGAATATTTTTTCCTTTTCATAGTGGATAACCTGTGTCAGAAAATATGCGATGAAACGAATTTATATTAAATGCAAACAAAGGGCATAAAATTCAAATGCTTAAATGTGCTTAAAATTTTACTAGAGCTGTACATGCAGCAAATGTGCTGCAATCCCCAATAAAATTCTGTCGTCTGGTTTTATATATAAATATAAATAAACCGCGTTTTAAAATAAATCAACTTGACTTAATGGTGGATAAATATCCGGAAGGACTTTAACTTTAACTTTAAGTTTTAAGTGTACGCGACACCATTTTGTTTTGTATGACTATCATTGCTTATAATAACTGCCGCGACTTAACATTCTCCCTGCCGTTGAACAGGTGTTCAACCTTCATTAATGTCGAACGAGTAATCCATGAACAATACCGGAACCTATGTTGATTGTTCATCGGTATGGCTGGGTTTAAGTGTCCGGCGTAGTAGTATCTATTTGCTGGGCTTACATCTTAGACACAATGCGATGATCAATAATATTGAGATTGCCAGGGCCACATAGGCAGCTATTTGATGATGCTGCGGAGTGCTGACTTGATTTTCCCATTTTGCATTCTTTAGGTTGGCCAGCTGATTTTGTACAGCATCTAGCATATTATATTTTCTTTAACTGTCTGGGACATCTCTTTTATGTCAATCTTTGTGATTTTACCAAAACGAACGTATGCCTTTTTTGCGCTGATCATAGTGCTAAATGTGCTTACGCTGATTTTGGTGCAGCCTTTACTAGTACCAGAAATGTAGGCATTTGAAGCTCTTGAAGATACTCCATAGACCACTGATTTCAGAATGTTTGCTTGAGTCCGGATACTAAATCCCATCTTTTTACCAGCGTTTTTCCGGGTACAGCTAGATTCACATCCGAAGGAGCGGTCATTGCCTCACCAATCAGGAAATACCTGGGGTTAGAGCCTGTATATCTGTCGGATAAGATGACAGCGGTTTTGTGTTGAGTTCCTCAAATGTTAATAATGATGATGTTAATAACGGTGACTGATACCAATAGCCGCTTGGCAGATTTTAGTGAAGCTTCCGATAGGACTCAGACTAATTGCGCTCGAGGCGGTATGAACTTGAATTCTACCTGCCTCTTGTTGCATTGTGCCATTTCCGTCAAGTTATTTGCGTTGTCGCAGTGGTTCTGAAGGTCTAACTAACTCTAGATGTACTGCCTTGGTGGCAAAACAGCATAACACTGCAATATAGGCCTTGTGTGGTCTTTTCCCACGGGTTTTATGATGAATCCAAATATATATATTTACTAGCTGTACCCTGCCACGTTTCTCTGTGGCATATTGTGGTTGCACGCACAAGAAATAACTCAAAAAAAAAAAAAAAAAATTTTCAAATTCATTTAATTCTGTAATACTTTTGGGTGTGCAATATTCTTCGTTTCTCCATTCTCCGCGTAAATATAAAGTCTATCTGGTTTTCCGACACTGGAACACGCAACATATAATTGTCCGTGTGAAAAACAATCTGCATCCAAATCTAGACCACACAACTCCATAGATTGACCTTGAGCTTTATTAATGGTCATTGCGAACGCCAAACGAATGGGAAACTGCAATCTCTTGAACTGAAACGGTGTATCAGTCGGGATAAGAGGAATCCTAGGAATGAGGACATCTTGACCTTTGAAAGCACCTGTTATGATCGTTGCTTCTACTACGTTGTTCATCAATTTCTTGACTTCGAGTCGCGTACCGTTGCAGAGTTTCGGCTGATTTATATTTCGGAGCATGATAATCGGCACACCTATTTTTAATTTCAATGTGCGGTGGCATTCCAGGCAGATCAAGTGAGTTTAGAAATTCCGAAGGGTAATTAACTGCTTCCTCTGCCTCCACAACGGTATCTATCGACTTATATGTAATTTCGTCAGTTTCTATGCTGGATTGGATTACATGATTGAGCTGGTAGACATCTTTGTTCTTGGCAGCGAGAATAGCTCGTCCACTGAGCCAATCGTGATTCCTATAATTTATTCGGATATCGTAAGTTCTTCCTTCTATGTAACTAAATTACAGAAATTCTCGGGCAATACTATTTTTCTCGACGTCTCGTTGACTGGCAGCTTTCCGTTCCCAATGTCCAGTAGCTGTCGTGAGAATACGTCGGCAGAGTCATCGTTCTGTAACTGGACACGCATATTCGTCTTCAACTGTAATGTACGTTCATGTTGCCACAATATAGAATATTTCAGGCAAGCATTTATCTCGTCAGCTGGTGTCGATCGGGAAACCACAGGCAACGTTTGCTTGAACTCCCCTGCGATCAATATTAACGCATTCCCAAATGGTTGGACAGCTCCATGCAAATCCCGCAATGATCGATCGAGAGCGAATTTTGTGTGCCATTGTGCATTCATCCCAAACAATGAGTTTACATCTTTGCAATACTTTTCCCTTGCCAGTTGCTCTGGAAATGTTGCACGTAGGAGTCTCGATTATTTGCATGTTCAACGGCAACTTCAGCGCTGAATGAGCAGTCCTCCCACCAGGTAACAATGTCGCAGCGATTCCAGATGAAGCAAGAGCTAAAGCTATGTCCTTGTTAGCTCGAACCGTAGCCAGAGTCAATGTAATGAGGAATGTTTTCCCCGTTCCTCCTGGAGCATCCAAGCTTCAGCTACCCTTGCCCTGTCGCGTTCATTATTTTGAGAGTGAATCAAATCTATTGCTGCAGAACGTGACAGCCTAACTCTCAATCGTTCTCTCAAGCCTATCTGCTCGTCTTTCAGCTGATTCCGCGTTGTGCATCTACATTGCTCTCAGCCGCTCAGCCTCTCGGATGGAGGCCCGCTCTTCGTCAGTCATATTCGTCATCTTACGTCTGTTTGCTTCTGTATTGCGAGTACGACGACCCAAACTCGACTTCTTGGGTGGCATGACTTCGTTTCTTACTGAACCTGAACAAAAAAAATAAAATTTTAATCTCCTATTTCTTCTTTCAATATTTTTGGGATGTTTGAAAGGAAATGCTTCGATTCAGCTGGCTGCCTGTAGAGGGCGCAGCAATAGGGGCACGGAGAAACGCGAAAAAACTGATATATTCGCAAACGCAGATAAGCTATCAACATCAAAAGTAGACAATAACCGAGCTGGAACCTCAACGCATGTTGTGTCAAAATTTAAACGGTTCAAAACTTTTCAAGTCTATAAAGGAAGTAGACACGAACAGAGCATTTATATATATATAGACTAGCTGTACCCTGCCACGTTTCTCTGCGGCATATTGTGGTTGCACGCATGCGTGATACCGTTGAGATTTTTCAAATACTGGAAAGACCTGGGACCGGCCACATTCACCAACAGCATGCGAAGGAAGAAACATTCATCTTGATTAGGGTGCACTGTATAGAGTCTACCGATTGTATTCTCTTTGAAGGTGCCAGGTTGTCCTTCGACGGGCTCGCCTCGTTTTCGTCGCGTGAACACTTTTTTAGTGGCATTCCACGTGTAATAAGAGGGCACTTCTGAATACATCAAGGTTCTGGCAAAAGCATCTTCCTGGCATAAGGTGAAGAAGGCAGTCAGAGTTGTCGCAGGCGGATTCAGGACTCTTCCTTGCACATTTAGTTCTGTGAAATAGACACGTAGACCATTCTCCAAATGGACTGCCAAGTGAACTACAGCTGGATAGCGTTCATGAATTGGGAAAGAAAAAATTCGCCATGCAGCCTCGTTGCTGCTTATGTATCTTCCAGCCTGGTATTGAGAGATTTCATCGACAACTCGTACTGCATTGCTGTCACCATTTTCTGCCTGAACACCAAAAACTGCCATATCGCTGCCTTTATTCACGTACTTTCACATATATTTAATCGATTTCACGGAATTGCAATATTCTACGTTGATGTGCGCTTGGTATGATTTTGACAATAGGGGTGAGTATGGAACCACCCAACGATTATCTACCTCAATATCACCAATTCTCATGTTTAAAGTTGCCGAAGTCCCGCCATCTTCAGTTGACCGTCTCCTATACAGAGGATATCCATCGTCCCCTGTTACGGTGTTGGCTGCAAATGCTCGAGGATATCGCTTGGAACACTTCCCGTCTACCATGCATGGTGAACTTGGGTTGAGGGTACCACATGGGCCATGGATCATGTTCTTGATGACAACTGCATGCAAATCCGTATCAACCTCTGCCCGTGGAATCTTAGCGCATGTCACATTGTCAATTTCGTGTGGAGTAATCAGTATGTGCACATGCGGGAATCCTCTCTTCTGCCATTCTACTGAATACATCCAGCACCGCACAGATCCAAAAGCTCCATGTTTCACAATGAAATCCATCAGTGACTTGAGCTTTTGTCTGAAAACACGGGCTGTGATGTCATGCCTATCCCTAGACGATTGTTTAGGAAATATCAGCTGCACTATCTCGTCCCAACCTGGATTGCAGGTGATAAATAAGTTTGAACGGGCGTAGCAACGAACATATGCCATGGCATCTTGAGCATATTGCTGCATGTGGCGTGGACTACCTATGTATGAGGATGGCAAAATCGTGAGCTTTCCAACGTTGGTTGTATTACGGTCATTCACCACAGCATCCCGCAAATGGATATATTCCTCGGACCGAAGTTTCGTCTGATTCAATCGGAGGAACAGCAAACGTTCTGTTTCAATTTTTGCATACATATTGACAATGTACTGATGAAACAACTGACGACATTTTAATATATGATTGTCTTCGGTCCTCCGAACCATTAATCGGTATGAGTAAAAGTTAATCGCGCTGCACTTTTTATTCGTTTCTACACCATTGACTGGATCTACCATCCTCACATTGAAATGGTATCCATCGGCACCATCCTAGAAGATGAGTGGATACTGCAAAGCATCGTAACAACGGTGAGTTTCTGCGACGTTTACCAATCTATGGTTTCGTCGATGGAGAATAATATCTCGAGGTTGGAACTGATCCCCGACTATGACAATTGCCACTTCTTCTATAGTTGGAGCATGAATGACAATTTTATGGGTATCCGAAGGCATCATATCGATTGTTGTTTTGAACAAAAACACCAAATTGCTCCTTTCGTGAAAAAGCTTCTGTAGCTGCAAAATAATGTGCCTCTTCAGCGAGGTATTAATTCCATAACGTGCATCTACTTCATCTCCATCATCACCAATGAAGTACATTTGAAGAAATTTGTGTTCGCTGTCTGGGAACGGATGCAGGGAACCTGCTTTGTGATAGATTTTTCCTTTGATTTTAAAAGTTGGCATGCATTGCGCATTTATAATTTCCGCACCAAATGACGTCATTTGGAAGCAAGAGTTGTATTTCCTAATGTTCAACAGGAAATGCTTCAATTCAGCAGTAGATCCAGCGAATAGAGAGTGCAGAGGCTCTGGTGGTGCTTCAAGTTGAGGCAATTTCACTTTCCCGAAAGCGCAACACAATTCTTTTGGTTCGTTTTTGAATTTAAGAGAATGACAGTATGTGCACACCTGATGCATCCGGCCAATAACGACATTGCGATTCGAGCTATAATCAACAGTTGTATTATATCGGAATGCATAGAATCTGCAAGATTGTATTGCAGATTTTGATCTTCTGCAAGCTTTAAACGCGCTTCAGCTACCCTTGCCCTGTCGCGTTCATTATTTTGAGAGTGAATCAAATCGATTGCTGCAGAACGCGACTGCCTAACTCTTAATCGTTTTCTCTTAAGCCTATCTGCTGATTCCGCGTTGTGCATCTGCATTGCTCTCAACCGCTCAGTCTCTCGGATGGAGGTCCGCTCTTCGTCAGTCATATTCGTAATCTTACGTCTTTTTGCTTCTGTGTTGCGAGTACGACGACCCAAACTCGACTTCTTGGGTGGCATGAATTCGTTTCTTACTGAAACTGAACAAAAATATAAAATTTTAATCTCCTATTTCTTCTTTCAATATTTTTGGGATGTTTGAAAGGAAATGCTTCGATTCAGCTGGCTGCCTGTAGAGGGCGCAGCAATAGGGGCACGGAGAAACGCGAAAAAACTGATATATTCGCAAACGCAGATAAGCTATCAACATCAAAAGTAGACAATAACCGAGCTGGAACCTCAACGCATGTTGTGTCAAAATTTAAACGGTTCAAAACTTTTCAAGTCTATAAAGGAAGTAGACACGAACAGAGCATTTTTATTTATATAGACTAGCTGTACCCTGCCACGTTTCTCTGCGGCATATTGTGGTTGCACGCATGCGTGATACCGTTGAGATTTTTCAAATACTGGAAAGACCTGGGACCGGCCACATTCACCAACAGCATGCGAAGGAAGAAACATTCATCTTGATTAGGGTGCACTGTATAGAGTCTACCGATTGTATTCTCTTTGAAGGTGCCAGGTTGTCCTTCGACGGGCTCGCCTCGTTTTCGTCGCGTGAACACTTTTTTAGTGGCATTCCACGTGTAATAAGAGGGCACTTCTGAATACATCAAGGTTCTGGCAAAAGCATCTTCCTGGCATAAGGTGAAGAAGGCAGTCAGAGTTGTCGCAGGCGGATTCAGGACTCTTCCTTGCACATTTAGTTCTGTGAAATAGACATGTTGACCATTCTCCAAATGGACTGCCAAATGAACTACAGCTGGATACATTCTACTGATTACATCCAGCACCGCACAGATCCAAAAACTCCATGTTTCACAATTAAATCCATCAGTGACTTGAGCTTTTGTCTGAAAACACGGGCTGTGATGTCATGACTATCTCTAGACATGTCCAGGAAATATCAGCTGCACTATCTCGTCTCAAGCTGGATTGCAGGTGATAAATAAGTCTGAACGGGCGTAGCAACGAACATATGCCATGTGGCAATTGTCATAGTCGGGGATCAGTTCCAACCTCGAGATATTATTCTCCATCGACGAAACCATAGATTGGTAAACGTCGCAGAAACTCACCGTTGTTACGATGCTTTGCAGTATCCACTCATCTTCTGGGATGGTGCCGATGGATACCATTTCAATGTGAGGATGGTAGATCCAGTCAATGGTGTAGAAACGAATAAAAAGTGCAGCGCGATTAACTTTTACTCATACCGATTAATGGTTCGGAGGACCGAAGACAATCATATATTAAAATGTCGTCAGTTGTTTCATCAGTACATTGTCAATATGTATGCAAAAATTGAAACAGAACGTTTGCTGTTCCTCCGATTGAATCAGACGAAACTTCGGTCCGAGGAATATATCCATTTGCGGGATGCTGTGGTGAATGACCGTAATACAACCAACGTTGGAAAGCTCACGATTTTGCCATCCTCATACATAGGTAGTCCACGCCACATGCAGCAATATGCTCAAGATGCCATGGCATATGTTCGTTGCTACGCCCGTTCAAACTTATTTATCACCTGCAATCCAGGTTGGGACGAGATAGTGCAGCTGATATTTCCTAAACAATCGTCTAGGGATAGGCATGACATCACAGCCCGTGTTTTCAGACAAAAGCTCAAGTCACTGATGGATTTCATTGTGAAACATGGAGCTTTTGGATCTGTGCGGTGCTGGATGTATTCAGTAGAATGGCAGAAGAGAGGATTCCCGCATGTGCACATACTGATTACTCCACACGAAATTGACAATGTGACATGCGCTAAGATTCCACGGGCAGAGGTTGATACGGATTTGCATGCAGTTGTCATCAAGAACATGATCCATGGCCCATGTGGTACCCTCAACCCAAGTTCACCATGCATGGTAGACGGGAAGTGTTCCAAGCGATATCCTCGAGCATTTGCAGCCAACACCGTAACAGGGGACGATGGATATCCTCTGTATAGGAGACGGTCAACTGAAGATGGCGGGACTTCGGCAACTTTAAACATGAGAATTGGTGATATTGAGGTAGACAATCGTTGGGTGGTTCCATACTCACCCCTATTGTCAAAATCATACCAAGCGCACATCAACGTAGAATATTGCAATTCCGTGAAATCGATTAAATATATCTGCAAGTACGTGAATAAAGGCAGCGATATGGCAGTTTTTGGTGTTCAGGCAGAAAATGGTGACAGCAATGCAGTACGAGTTGTCGATGAAATCTCTCAATACCAGGCTGGAAGATACATAAGCAGCAACGAGGCTGCATGGCGAATTTTTTCTTTCCCAATTCATGAACGCTATCCAGCTGTAGTTCACTTGGCAGTCCATTTGGAGAATGGTCAACGTGTCTATTTCACAGAGCTAAATGTGCAAGGAAGAGTCCTGAATCCGCCTGCGACAACTCTGACTGCCTTCTTCACCTTATGCCAGGAAGATGCTTTTGCCAGAACCTTGATGTATTCAGAAGTGCCCTCTTATTACACGTGGAATGCCACTAAAAAAGTGTTCACGCGACGAAAACGAGGCGAGCCCGTCGAAGGACAACCTGGCACCTTCAAAGAGAATACAATCGGTAGACTCTATACAGTGCACCCTAATCAAGATGAATGTTTCTTCCTTCGCATGCTGTTGGTGAATGTGGCCGGTCCCAGGTCTTTCCAGTATTTGAAAAATCTCAACGGTATCACGCATGCGTGCAACCACAATATGCCGCAGAGAAACGTGGCAGGGTACAGCTAGTCTATATAAATAAAAATGCTCTGTTCGTGTCTACTTCCTTTATAGACTTGAAAAGTTTTGAACCGTTTAAATTTTGACACAACATGCGTTGAGGTTCCAGCTCGGTTATTGTCTACTTTTGATGTTGATAGCTTATCTGCGTTTGCGAATATATCAGTTTTTTTCCGCGTTTCTCCGTGCCCCTACTGCTGCGCCCTCTACAGGCAGCCAGCTGAATCGAAGCATTTCCTTTCAAACATCCCAAAAATATTGAAAGAAGAAATAGGAGATTAAAATTTTATATTTTTGTTCAGTTTCAGTAAGAAACGAATTCATGCCACCCAAGAAGTCGAGTTTGGGTCGTCGTACTCGCAACACAGAAGCAAAAAGACGTAAGATTACGAATATGACTGACGAAGAGCGGACCTCCATCCGAGAGACTGAGCGGTTGAGAGCAATGCAGATGCACAACGCGGAATCAGCAGATAGGCTTAAGAGAAAACGATTAAGAGTTAGGCAGTCGCGTTCTGCAGCAATCGATTTGATTCACTCTCAAAATAATGAACGCGACAGGGCAAGGGTAGCTGAAACGCGTTTAAAGCTTGCAGAAGATCAAAATCTGCAATACAATCTTGCAGATTCTATGCATTCCGATATAATACAACTGTTGATT
The DNA here is from genome assembly GCF_035046125.1 of Drosophila serrata. Taxonomy (NCBI): domain Eukaryota; kingdom Metazoa; phylum Arthropoda; class Insecta; order Diptera; family Drosophilidae; genus Drosophila; species Drosophila serrata. The sequence continues at coordinate 37,983 of NW_028257188.1, read as the reverse complement.
ATAGCTCGAATCGCAATGTCGTTATTGGCCGGATGCATCAGGTGTGCACATACTGTCATTCTCTTAAATTCAAAAACGAACCAAAAGAATTGTGTTGCGCTTTCGGGAAAGTGAAATTGCCTCAACTTGAAGCACCACCAGAGCCTCTGCACTCTCTATTCGCTGGATCTACTGCTGAATTGAAGCATTTCCTGTTGAACATTAGGAAATACAACTCTTGCTTCCAAATGACGTCATTTGGTGCGGAAATTATAAATGCGCAATGCATGCCAACTTTTAAAATCAAAGGAAAAATCTATCACAAAGCAGGTTCCCTGCATCCGTTCCCAGACAGCGAACACAAATTTCTTCAAATGTACTTCATTGGTGATGATGGAGATGAAGTAGATGCACGTTATGGAATTAATACCTCGCTGAAGAGGCACATTATTTTGCAGCTACAGAAGCTTTTTCACGAAAGGAACAATTTGGTGTTTTTGTTCAAAACAACAATCGATATGATGCCTTCGGATACCCATAAAATTGTCATTCATGCTCCAACTATAGACGAAGTGGCAATTGTCATAGTCGGGGATCAGTTCCAACCTCGAGATATTATTCTCCATCGACGAAACCATAGATTGGTAAACGTCGCAGAAACTCACCGTTGTTACGATGCTTTGCAGTATCCACTCATCTTCTGGGATGGTGCCGATGGATACCATTTCAATGTGAGGATGGTAGATCCAGTCAATGGTGTAGAAACGAATAAAAAGTGCAGCGCGATTAACTTTTACTCATACCGATTAATGGTTCGGAGGATTGTTTCATCAGTACATTGTCAATATGTATGCAAAAATTGAAACAGAACGTTTGCTGTTCCTCCGATTGAATCAGACGAAACATCGGTCCGAGGAATATATCCATTTGCGGGATGCTGTGGTGAATGACCGTAATACAACCAACGTTGGAAAGCTCACGATTTTGCCATCCTCATACATAGGTAGTCCACGCCATATGCAGCAATATGCTCAAGATGCCATGGCATATGTTCGTTGCTACGCCCGTTCAAACTTATTTATCACCTGCAATCCAGGTTGGGACGAGATAGTGCAGCTGATATTTCCTAAACAATCGTCTAGGGATAGGCATGACATCACAGCCCGTGTTTTCAGACAAAAGCTCAAGTCACTGATGGATTTCATTGTGAAACATGGAGCTTTTGGATCTGTGCAGTGCTGGATGTATTCAGTAGAATGGCAGAAGAGAGGATTCCCGCATGCGCACATACTGATTACTCCACACGAAATTGACAATGTGATATGCGCTGAGATTCCACGGGCAGAGGTTGATACGGATTTGCATGCAGTTGTCATCAAGAACATGATCCATGGCCCATGTGGTACCCTCAACCCAAGTTCACCATGCATGGTAGACGGGAAGTGTTCCAAGCGATATCCTCGAGCATTTGCAGCCAACACCGTAACAGGGGACGATGGATATCCTCTGTATAGGAGACGGTCAACTGAAGATGGCGGGACTTCGGCAACTTTAAACATGAGAATTGGTGATATTGAGGTAGACAATCGTTGGGTGGTTCCATACTCACCCCTATTGTCAAAATCATACCAAGCGCACATCAACGTAGAATATTGCAATTCCGTGAAATCGATTAAATATATCTGCAAGTACGTGAATAAAGGCAGCGATATGGCAGTTTTTGGTGTTCAGGCAGAAAATGGTGACAGCAATGCAGTACGAGTTGTCGATGAAATCTCTCAATACCAGGCTGGAAGATACATAAGCAGCAACGAGGCTGCTTGGCGAATTTTTTCTTTCCCAATTCATGAACGCTATCCAGCTGTAGTTCACTTGGCAGTCCATTTGGAGAATGGTCAACGTGTCTATTTCACAGAACTAAATGTGCAAGAAAGAGTCCTGAATCCGCCTGCCACAACTCTGACTGCCTTCTTCGCCTTATGCCAGGAAGATGCTTTTCCCAGAACCTTGATGTATTCAGAAAAGCCCTCTTATTACACGTGGAATGCCACTAAAAAAGTGTTCACGCGACGAAAACGAGGCGAGCCCGTCGAAGGACAACCTGGCACCTTCAAAGAGAATACAATCGGTAGACTCTATACAGTGCACCCTAATCAAGATGAATGTTTCTTCCTTCGCATGCTGTTGGTGAATGTGGCCGGTCCCAGGTCTTTCCAGTATTTGAAAAATCTCAACGGTATCACGCATGCGTGCAACCACAATATGCCGCAGAGAAACGTGGCAGGGTACAGCTAGTCTATATAAATAAAAATGCTCTGTTCGTGTCTACTTCCTTTATAGACTTGAAAAGTTTTGAACCGTTTAAATTTTGACACAACATGCGTTGAGGTTCCAGCTCGGTTATTGTCTACTTTTGATGTTGATAGCTTATCTGCGTTTGCGAATATATAAGTTTTTTTCCGCGTTTCTCCGTGCCCCTACTGCTGCGCCCTCTACAGGCAGCCAGCTGAATCGAAGCATTTCCTGTCAAACATCCCAAAAATATTGAAAGAAGAAATAGGAGATTAAAATTTTATTTTTTTGTTCAGGTTCAGTAAGAAACGAAGTCATGCCACCCAAGAAGTCGAGTTTGGGTCGTCGTTCTCGCAATACAGAAGCAAACAGACGTAAGATGACGAATATGACTGACGAAGAGCGGGCCTCCATCCGAGAGGCTGAGCGGCTGAGAGCAATGTAGATGCACAACGCGGAATCAGCTGAAAGACGAGCAGATAGGCTTGAGAGAACGATTGAGAGTTAGGCTGTCACGTTCTGCAGCAATAGATTTGATTCACTCTCAAAATAATGAACGCGACAGGGCAAGGGTAGCTGAAGCTTGGATGCTCCAGGAGGAACGGGGAAAACATTCCTCATTACATTGACTCTGGCTACGGTTCGAGCTAACAAGGACATAGCTTTAGCTCTTGCTTCATCTGGAATCGCTGCGACATTGTTACCTGGTGGGAGGACTGCTCATTCAGCGCTGAAGTTGCCGTTGAACATGCAAATAATCGAGACTCCTACGTGCAACATTTCCAGAGCAACTGGCAAGGGAAAAGTATTGCAAAGATGTAAACTTGGGATGAATGCACAATGGCACACAAAATTCGTTCTCGATCGATCATTGCGGGATTTGCATGGAGCTGTCCAACCATTTGGGAATGCGTTAATATTGATCGCAGGGGAGTTCAAGCAAACGTTGCCTGTGGTTTCCCGATCGACACCAGCTGACGAGATAAATGCTTGCCTGAAATATTCTATATTGTGGCAACATGAACGTACATTACAGTTGAAGACGAATATGCGTGTCCAGTTACAGAACGATGACTCTGCCGACGTATTCTCACGACAGCTACTGGACATTGGGAACGGAAAGCTGCCAGTCAACGAGACGTCGAGAAAAATAGTATTGCCCGAGAATTTCTGTAATTTAGTTACATAGAAGGAAGAACTTACGATATCCGAATAAATTATAGGAATCACGATTGGCCGATTCACCGTTTCAGTTCAAGAGATTGCAGTTTCCCATTCGTTTGGCGTTCGCAATGACCATTAATAAAGCTCAAGGTCAATCTATGGAGTTGTGTGGTCTAGATTTGGATGCAGATTGTTTTTCACACGGACAATTATATGTTGCGTGTTCCAGTGTCGGAAAACCAGATAGACTTTATATTTACGCGGAGAATGGAGAAACGAAGAATATTGCACACCCAAAAGTATTACAGAATTAAATGAATTTGAAAATTTTTTTTTTTTTTTGAGTTATTTCTTGTGCGTGCAACCACAATATGCCACAGAGAAACGTGGCAGGGTACAGCTAGTATCATATATATATGTATGTATGCTCCTTGTTGATGACAGTGCACTATGGTCCAGAAGTTTATTTTTTTGGCATAAATTCGAAATTTTCCTGTTGATGTTTTGTATGTTTGATTTAAAATTATTAAAATTAAAACATCAAACATGAACAAAATTAAGAAAATAAGCTTTACAAGCTTCACTGAAGATTTTTATGACCTTTCGAAGCCACACAATCGAATTGCTGTTTGGTAATAAGAAATTGGTGGCAAATTGCTCTTTTTACTTTTTTGAGTGAAAATAATTGTTCTTCGTCCGAACAAACTGTTGATAGTAATGGAAATTTGTTAATCAAGGTATGTATTTTTTACTGAATATAGTCTGTTTATGTGTTGTCTTAGTGTTTGCGTTTTGTTTAATGTTCAATTTATGTGTATTTTGTATAGAAAATTAACATGCGTACATTGTGTTTCGTGGAATAAAACTAACGACCTGACGGCTGCTGACAAAAACTAATTACGTCAGTTTATACAAATATATGTCGTTCTTTATCGCTAATTAATAACTTTTCCCCGTTCGTCCCCTTTCTCACGCAATTCCGCAATATTTTGCGACGTTCGAATTTCGCGATAGCGATCTCTTCGATTTTTGGCTCAGCAATAATAGCAAACTATCATCTGTGTTAAATTGCATTTATGAAAAAATTAACCATTACCACGTCGAAGATGATAAAAAATTAGAAATCAATAAAAAAAACAAGTCAATTTGAATCATTTATAAAATAAAAATAGGTTAAAAAAAACTTTTTATGTTAAACATACATTGCAATGTTTAAGATAAATGTACGAAAAACCAAAAAATTATAAAATAGATACATTCGTGGGAATTATAAACATATGCATAGACCTGACTAAAATAAGTTTAGTTTAGTTTTTATTTCGCATTCTGTTGTAATTGTATTCTACTTGTTGAGACCTTTCATTTGATACCCATGTTGATAGGATTGATAAAACCTAAGTTATCCGCCATTTTGTAGCGGCGGCCATCTTGAATTTATAATGCTAATAAATAAACATAATTGTATTGTCACCAAAATCCAAAGTGTATACAAACTTGCAGATTAATCGGTTGACAGGAAGAGGGTGAAATTTGAATTACTAAATTTGACCCAAGAATAAAGAAAACAAACGGGGTGAGCTAAATAAAACCGTTTAATAAAAAAGACTACCAAAATGCAACTATATGGTCGAACGTTTTAAGTCAAAGCATACTGAATGGATGTCGTCTACGATATCAGTTACAATAAATGAAAACTGTATGACACAACAAAAACTGGGACGCCGAACTTTGTCTTATGGAAACGCAGGACCACTATTGAAAAGAAAATTGGCATCTGAGCTGGCGAGTGAAAAAGAGCACAACACAACTCTTCTTATGCATGCTGCAGCCGTTTGAACACCTGCTCAATACCCAACACAAACAAAAAAAAACAACTTCAAATCCAAAAACCGACTCCACTCACTGAATTAAAAAAAGAAAGAAACTTCTGATCATATACGTCAACCGAGAACAACATCCCATTTGAAAAGGAATTGGAATCTGATTGTGATTCGGATGAGGACTTGAACGAAAGCAGCTCAATAATACTAGAAGAAGAAGAAAAAGAATATAATGTATAAGACAGAACCCATACATAACATATACATATTTATATATAGATATTTAAATTGTTCCTGAAATAAATTTAAGTATATTGTATGAATTCAGCGTCATACTCAATTTCTAATGATAGTACTACGAATCGGTTTGTATGGGAGGCAATAGAGGGCGTGGTCGCACAGACTCCAAATTTTTTTTACATTATTGACTTTCTAAAAAAAACATAATATGCAAAGTTTTAGGTCTCAAACTTTATTTTTAGAATTTATGCCAAAAAGATTTACTTCTGGACCAAACTGCAGTGGGTAACTGCATGTACATGCTAGTGTATGCATAAGTCGAATCGTGGGAATGCTGAAATCTGCATTTATTGTCGTCAAGCTCGAACCATGCCTTGTGTTTATGTAAACATTCCATGCAGTGCTGTTGATGATCATCGATAACAGGCCATACAAACTGTTGATGAACTTAACATGGCCATGTCCCAGGCTATCATTAATAAAAATTCATCAATTCATTATGTTTCGTCAACAAATTTCTCAACGGCCGGGCCATGGTACTGCCGGCGACTGCCGTCTAGACCTGATGTGGTGAAAGACACACTACTTGTGAAATGTAATTTGGACAATAAGAAAATACACAACCCAACACTCAAAACTTAACCATAATGCAACACCACATGTTCCCACTAATATTAATAGTAATCAAAAATCGATAAGGCATACAAACATAACCCAACACCACACCAACACTAACACAAACACACATCGTTTAATTACAGAACAGGTGATGCACAGATTAGAGTCTCTTTGAAGATGCCAGGTTGTCCTTCGACGGGCTCGCCTCGTTTTCGTCGCGTGAACACTTTTTTAGTGGCATTCCACGTGTAATAAGAGGGCTTTTCTGAATACATCAAGGTTCTGGGAAAAGCATCTTCCTGGCATAAGGCGAAGAAGGCAGTCAGAGTTGTGGCAGGCGGATTCAGGACTCTTTCTTGCACATTTAGTTCTGTGAAATAGACACGTTGACCATTCTCCAAATGGACTGCCAAGTGAACTACAGCTGGATAGCGTTCATGAATTGGGAAAGAAAAAATTCGCCAAGCAGCCTCGTTGCTGCTTATGTATCTTCCAGTCTGGTATTGAGAGATTTCATCGACAACTCGTACTGCATTGCTGTCACCATTTTCTGCCTGAACACCAAAAACTGCCATATCGCTGCCTTTATTCACGTACTTGCACATATATTTAATCGATTTCACGGAATTGCAATATTCTACGTTGGTGTGCGCTTGGTATGATTTTGACAATAGGGGTGAGTATGGAACCACCCAACGATTGTCTACCTCAATATCACCAATTCTCATGTTTAAAGTTTCCGAAGTCCCGCCATCTTCAGTTGACCGTCTCCTATACAGAGGATATCCATCGTCTCCTGTTACCGTGTTGGCTGCAAATGCTCGAGGATATCGCTTGGAACACTTCCCGTCTACCATGCATGGTGAACTTGGGTTGAGGGTACCACATGGGCCATGGATCATGTTCTTGATGACAACTGCCTGCGTATATATGTTCGTTGCTACGCCCGTTCAGACTTATTTATCACCTGCAATCCAGCTTGGGACGAGATAGTGCAGCTGATATTTCCTGGACAATCGTCTAGGGATAGGCATGACATCACAGCCCGTGTTTTAGACAAAAGCTCAAGTCACTGATGGATTTAATTGTGAAACATGGAGTTTTTGGATCTGTGCGGTGCTGGATGTAATCAGTAGAATGTATCCAGCTGTAGTTCATTTGGCAGTCCATTTGGAGAATGGTCAACATGTCTATTTCACAGAACTAAATGTGCAAGGAAGAGTCCTGAATCCGCCTGCGACAACTCTGACTGCCTTCTTCACCTTATGCCAGGAAGATGCTTTTGCCAGAACCTTGATGTATTCAGAAGTGCCCTCTTATTACACGTGGAATGCCACTAAAAAAGTGTTCACGCGACGAAAACGAGGCGAGCCCGTCGAAGGACAACCTGGCACCTTCAAAGAGAATACAATCGGTAGACTCTATACAGTGCACCCTAATCAAGATGAATGTTTCTTCCTTCGCATGCTGTTGGTGAATGTGGCCGGTCCCAGGTCTTTCCAGTATTTGAAAAATCTCAACGGTATCACGCATGCGTGCAACCACAATATGCCGCAGAGAAACGTGGCAGGGTACAGCTAGTCTATATATATATAAATGCTCTGTTCGTGTCTACTTCCTTTATAGACTTGAAAAGTTTTGAACCGTTTAAATTTTGACACAACATGCGTTGAGGTTCCAGCTCGGTTATTGTCTACTTTTGATGTTGATAGCTTATCTGCGTTTGCGAATATATCAGTTTTTTCGCGTTTCTCCGTGCCCCTATTGCTGCGCCCTCTACAGGCAGCCAGCTGAATCGAAGCATTTCCTTTCAAACATCCCAAAAATATTGAAAGAAGAAATAGGAGATTAAAATTTTATATTTTTGTTCAGTTTCAGTAAGAAACGAATTCATGCCACCCAAGAAGTCGAGTTTGGGTCGTCGTACTCGCAACACAGAAGCAAAAAGACGTAAGATTACAAATATGACTGACGAAGAGCGGACCTCCATCCGAGAGACTGAGCGGTTGATAGCAATGCAGATGCACAACGCGGAATCAGCAGATAGGCTTAAGAGAAAACGATTAAGAGTTAGGCAGTCGCGTTCTGCAGCAATCGATTTGATTCACTCTCAAAATAATGAACGCGACAGGGCAAGGGTAGCTGAAGCGCGTTTAAAGCTTGCAGAAGATCAAAATCTGCAATACAATCTTGCAGATTCTATGCATTCCGATATAATACAACTGTTGATTATAGCTCGAATCGCAATGTCGTTATTGGCCGGAGGCATCAGGTGTGCACATACTGTCATTCTCTTAAATTCAAAAACGAACCAAAAGGATTGTGTTGCGCTTTCGGGAAAGTGAAATTGCCTCAACTTGAAGCACCACCAGAGCCTCTGCACTCTCTATTCGCTGGATCTACTGCTGAATTGAAGCATTTCCTGTTGAACATTAGGAAATACAACTCTTGCTTCCAAATGACGTCATTTGGTGCGGAAATTATAAATGCGCAATGCATGCCAACTTTTAAAATCAAAGGAAAAATCTATCACAAAGCAGGTTCCCTGCATCCGTTCCCAGACAGCGAACACAAATTTCTTCAAATGTACTTCATTGGTGATGATGGAGATGAAGTAGATGCACGTTATGGAATTAATACCTCGCTGAAGAGGCACATTATTTTGCAGCTACAGAAGCTTTTTCACGAAAGGAGCAATTTGGTGTTTTTGTTCAAAACAACAATCGATATGATGCCTTCGGATACCCATAAAATTGTCATTCATGCTCCAACTATAGACGAAGTGGCAATTGTCATAGTCGGGGATCAGTTCCAACCTCGAGATATTATTCTCCATCGACGAAACCATAGATTGGTAAACGTCGCAGAAACTCACCGTTGTTACGATGCTTTGCAGTATCCACTCATCTTCTGGGATGGTGCCGATGGATACCATTTCAATGTGAGGATGGTAGATCCAGTCAATGGTGTAGAAACGAATAAAAAGTGCAGCGCGATTAACTTTTACTCATACCGATTAATGGTTCGGAGGACCGAAGACAATCATATATTAAAATGTCGTCAGTTGTTTCATCAGTACATTGTCAATATGTATACAAAAATTGAAACAGAACGTTTGCTGTTCCTCCGATTGAATCAGACGAAACTTCGGTCCGAGGAATATATCCATTTGCGGGATGCTGTGGTGAATGACCGTAATACAACCAACGTTGGAAAGCTCACGATTTTGCCATCCTCATACATAGGTAGTCCACGCCACATGCAGCAATATGCTCAAGATGCCATGGCATATGTTCGTTGCTACGCCCGTTCAAACTTATTTATCACCTGCAATCCAGGTTGGGACGAGATAGTGCAGCTGATATTTCCTAAACAATCGTCTAGGGATAGGCATGACATCACAGCCCGTGTTTTAGACAAAAGCTCAAGTCACTGATGGATTTAATTGTGAAACATGGAGTTTTTGGATCTGTGCGATGCTCGATGTAATCAGAACAATGTATCCAGCTCTAGTTCATTTAACAATCCATCTAGAAAATGATCAACATGACTATTTCCCAGAACTAAATGTGCAAGGAAGAGTCGTGAATCCGAATGCACAATCTGCTCAAATGCCACCACACATGTTGGTTACTACGCCGCTCAAACTTATTTATCAGCTGCAATCCAGGTTGGACGAGATACTGCAGCTCATGTTTCCTAAACAATCGTCTAGGGATAGGCATGACATCACAGCCCGTGTTTTAGACAAAAGCTCAAGTCACTGATGGATTTAATTGTGAAACATGGAGTTTTTGGATCTGTGCGGTGCTGGATGTAATCAGTAGAATGTATCCAGCTGTAGTTCATTTGGCAGTCCATTTGGAGAATGGTCAACATGTCTATTTCCCAGAACTAAATGTGCAAGGAAGAGTCCTGAATCCGCCTGCGACAACTCTGACTGCCTTCTTCACCTTATGCCAGGAAGATGCTTTTGCCAGAACCTTGATGTATTCAGAAGTGCCCTCTTATTACACGTGGAATGCCACTAAAAAAGTGTTCACGCGACGAAAACGAGGCGAGCCCGTCGAAGGACAACCTGGCACCTTCAAAGAGAATATAATCGGTAGACTCTATACAGTGCACCCTAATCAAGATGAATGTTTCTTCCTTCGCATGCTGTTGGTGAATGTGGCCGGTCCCAGGTCTTTCCAGTATTTGAAAAATCTCAACGGTATCACGCATGCGTGCAACCACAATATGCCGCAGAGAAACGTGGCAGGGTACAGCTAGTCTATATATATATAAATGCTCTGTTCGTGTCTACTTCCTTTATAGACTTGAAAAGTTTTGAACCGTTTAAATTTTGACACAACATGCGTTGAGGTTCCAGCTCGGTTATTGTCTACTTTTGATGTTGATAGCTTATCTGCGTTTGCGAATATATCAGTTTTTTCGCGTTTCTCCGTGCCCCTATTGCTGCGCCCTCTACAGGCAGCCAGCTGAATCGAAGCATTTCCTTTCAAACATCCCAAAAATATTGAAAGAAGAAATAGGAGATTAAAATTTTATATTTTTGTTCAGTTTCAGTAAGAAACGAATTCATGCCACCCAAGAAGTCGAGTTTGGGTCGTCGTACTCGCAACACAGAAGCAAAAAGACGTAAGATTACAAATATGACTGACGAAGAGCGGACCTCCATCCGAGAGACTGAGCGGTTGATAGCAATGCAGATGCACAACGCGGAATCAGCAGATAGGCTTAAGAGAAAACGATTAAGAGTTAGGCAGTCGCGTTCTGCAGCAATCGATTTGATTCACTCTCAAAATAATGAACGCGACAGGGTAGCTGAAGCGCGTTTAAAGCTTGCAGAAGATCAAAATCTGCAATACAATCTTGCAGATTCTATGCATTCCGATATAATACAACTGTTGATTATAGCTCGAATCGCAATGTCGTTATTGGCCGGAGGCATCAGGTGTGCACATACTGTCATTCTCTTAAATTCAAAAACGAACCAAAAGGATTGTGTTGCGCTTTCGGGAAAGTGAAATTGCCTCAACTTGAAGCACCACCAGAGCCTCTGCACTTTCTATTCGCTGGATCTACTGCTGAATTGAAGCATTTCCTGTTGAACATTAGGAAATACAACTCTTGCTTCCAAATGACGTCATTTGGTGCGGAAATTATAAATGCGCAATGCATGCCAACTTTTAAAATCAAAGGAAAAATCTATCACAAAGCAGGTTCCCTGCATCCGTTCCCAGACAGCGAACACAAATTTCTTCAAATGTACTTCATTGGTGATGATGGAGATGAAGTAGATGCACGTTATGGAATTAATACCTCGCTGAAGAGGCACATTATTTTGCAGCTACAGAAGCTTTTCACGAAAGGAGCAATTTGGTGTTTTTGTTCAAAACAACAATCGATATGATGCCTTCGGATACCCATAAAATTGTCATTCATGCTCCAACTATAGACGAAGTGGCAATTGTCATAGTCGGGGATCAGTTCCAACCTCGAGATATTATTCTCCATCGACGAAACCATAGATTGGTAAACGTCGCAGAAACTCACCGTTGTTACGATGCTTTGCAGTATCCACTCATCTTCTGGGATGGTGCCGATGGATACCATTTCAATGTGAGGATGGTAGATCCAGTCAATGGTGTAGAAACGAATAAAAAGTGCAGCGCGATTAACTTTTACTCATACCGATTAATGGTTCGGAGGACCGAAGACAATCATATATTAAAATGTCGTCAGTTGTTTCATCAGTACATTGTCAATATGTATGCAAAAATTGAAACAGAACGTTTGCTGTTCCTCCGATTGAATCAGACGAAACTTCGGTCCGAGGAATATATCCATTTGCGGGATGCTGTGGTGAATGACCGTAATACAACCAACGTTGGAAAGCTCACGATTTTGCCATCCTCATACATAGGTAGTCCACGCCACATGCAGCAATATGCTCAAGATGCCATGGCATATGTTCGTTGCTACGCCCGTTCAAACTTATTTATCACCTGCAATCCAGGTTGGGACGAGATAGTGCAGCTGATATTTCCTAAACAATCGTCTAGGGATAGGCATGACATCACAGCCAGTGTTTTCAGACAAAAGCTCAAGTCACTGATGGATTTCATTGTGAAACATGGAGCTTTTGGATCTGTGCGGTGCTGGATGTATTCAGTAGAATGGCAGAAGAGAGGATTCCCGCATGTGCACATACTGATTACTCCACACGAAATTGACAATGTGATATGCGCTGAGATTCCACGGGCAGAGGTTGATACGGATTTGCATGCAGTTGTCATCAAGAACATGATCCATGGCCCATGTGGTACCCTCAACCCAAGTTCACCATGCATGGTAGACGGGAAGTGTTCCAAGCGATATCCTCGAGCATTTGCAGCCAACACCGTAATAGGGGACGATGGATATCCTCTGTATAGGAGACGGTCAACTGAAGATGGCGGGACTTCGGCAACTTTAAACATGAGAATTGGTGATATTGAGGTAGACAATCGTTGGGTGGTTCCATACTCACCCCTATTGTCAAAATCATACCAAGCGCACATCAACGTAGAATATTGCAATTCCGTGAAATCGATTAAATATATCTGCAAGTACGTGAATAAAGGCAGCGATATGGCAGTTTTTGGTGTTCAGGCAGAAAATGGTGACAGCAATGCAGTACGAGTTGTCGATGAAATCTCTCAATACCAGGCTGGAAGATACATAAGCAGCAACGAGGCTGCATGGCGAATTTTTTCTTTCCCAATTCATGAACGCTATCCAGCTGTAGTTCACTTGGCAGTCCATTTGGAGAATGGTCAACGTGTCAATTTCACAGAACTAAATGTGCAAGGAAGAGTCCTGAATCCGCCTGCGACAACTCTGACTGCCTTCTTCACCTTATGCCAGGAAGATGCTTTTGCCAGAACCTTGATGTATTCAGAAGTGCCCTCTTATTACACGTGGAATGCCACTAAAAAAGTGTTCACGCGACGAAAACGAGGCGAGCCCGTCGAAGGACAACCTGGCACCTTCAAAGAGAATACAATCGGTAGACTCTATACAGTGCACCCTAATCAAGATGAATGTTTCTTCCTTCGCATGCTGTTGGTGAATGTGGCCGGTCCCAGGTCTTTCCAGTATTTGAAAAATCTCAACGGTATCACGCATGCGTGCAACCACAATATGCCGCAGAGAAACGTGGCAGGGTACAGCTAGTCTATATAAATAAAAATGCTCTGTTCGTGTCTACTTCCTTTATAGACTTGAAAAGTTTTGAACCGTTTAAATTTTGACACAACATGCGTTGAGGTTCCAGCTCGGTTATTGTCTACTTTTGATGTTGATAGCTTATCTGCGTTTGCGAATATATCAGTTTTTTTCCGCGTTTCTCCGTGCCCCTACTGCTGCGCCCTCTACAGGCAGCCAGCTGAATCGAAGCATTTCCTGTCAAACATCCCAAAAATATTGAAAGAAGAAATAGGAGATTAAAATTTTATTTTTTTGTTCAGGTTCAGTAAGAAACGAAGTCATGCCACCCAAGAAGTCGAGTTTGGGTCGTCGTACTCGCAATACAGAAGCAAACAGACGTAAGATGACGAATATGACTGACGAAGAGCGGGCCTCCATCCGAGAGGCTGAGCGGCTGAGAGCAATGTAGATGCACAACGCGGAATCAGCTGAAAGACGAGCAGATAGGCTTGAGAGAACGATTGAGAGTTAGGCTGTCACGTTCTGCAGCAATAGATTTGATTCACTCTCAAAATAATGAACGCGACAGGGCAAGGGTAGCTGAAGCTTGGATGCTCCAGGAGGAACGGGGAAAACATTCCTCATTACATTGACTCTGGCTACGGTTCGAGCTAACAAGGACATAGCTTTAGCTCTTGCTTCATCTGGAATCGCTGCGACATTGTTACCTGGTGGGAGGACTGCTCATTCAGCGCTGAAGTTGCCGTTGAACATGCAAATAATCGAGACTCCTACGTGCAACATTTCCAGAGCAACTGGCAAGGGAAAAGTATTGCAAAGATGTAAACTCATTGTTTGGGATGAATGCACAATGGCACACAAAATTCGTTCTCGATCGATCATTGCGGGATTTGCATGGAGCTGTCCAACCATTTGGGAATGCGTTAATATTGATCGCAGGGGAGTTCAAGCAAACGTTGCCTGTGGTTTCCCGATCGACACCAGCTGACGAGATAAATGCTTGCCTGAAATATTCTATATTGTGGCAACATGAACGTACATTACAGTTGAAGACGAATATGCGTGTCCAGTTACAGAACGATGACTCTGCCGACGTATTCTCACGACAGCTACTGGACATTGGGAACGGAAAGCTGCCAGTCAACGAGACGTCGAGAAAAATAGTATTGCCCGAGAATTTCTGTAATTTAGTTACATAGAAGGAAGAACTTATGATATCCGAATAAATTATAGGAATCACGATTGGCTCAGTGGACGAGCTATTCTCGCTGCCAAGAACAAAGATGTCTACCAGCTCAATCATGTAATCCAATCCAGCATAGAAACTGACGAAATTACATATAAGTCGATAGATACCGTTGTGGAGGCAGAGGAAGCAGTTAATTACCCTTCGGAATTTCTAAACTCACTTGATCTGCCTGGAATGCCACCGCACATTGAAATTAAAAATAGGTGTGCCGATTATCATGCTCCGAAATATAAATCAGCCGAAACTCTGCAACGGTACGCGACTCGAAGTCAAGAAATTGATGAACAACGTAGTAGAAGCAACGATCATAACAGGTGCTTTCAAAGGTCAAGATGTCCTCATTCCTAGGATTCCTCTTATCCCGACTGATACACCGTTTCAGTTCAAGAGATTGCAGTTTCCCATTCGTTTGGCGTTCGCAATGACCATAAATAAAGCTCAAGGTCAATCTATGGAGTTGTGTGGTCTAGATTTGGATGCAGATTGTTTTTCACACGGACAATTATATGTTGCGTGTTCCAGTGTCGGAAAACCAGATAGACTTTATATTTACGCGGAGAATGGAGAAACGAAGAATATTGCACACCCAAAAGTATTACAGAATTAAATGAATTTTTTTTTGAGTTATTTCTTGTGCGTGCAACCACAATATGCCACAGAGAAACGTGGCAGGGTACAGCTAGTATCATATATATATGTATGTATGCTCCTTGTTGATGACAGTGCACTATGGTCCAGAAGTTTATTTTTTTGGCATAAATTCGAAATTTTCCTGTTGATGTTTTGTATGTTTGATTTAAAATTATTAAAATTAAAACATCAAACATGAACAAAATTAAGAAAATAAACTTTACAAGCTTCACTGAAGATTTTTATGACCTTTCGAAGCCACACAATCGAATTGCTGTTTGGTAATAAGAAATTGGTGGCAAATTGCTCTTTTTACTTTTTTGAGTGAAAATAATTGTTCTTCGTCCGAACAAACTGTTGATAGTAATGGAAATTTGTTAATCAAGGTATGTATTTTTTACTGAATATAGTCTGTTTATGTGTTGTCTTAGTGTTTGCGTTTTGTTTAATGTTCAATTTATGTGTATTTTGTATAGAAAATTAACATGCGTCCATTGTGTTTCGTGGAATAAAACTAACGACCTGACGGCTGCTGACAAAAACTAATTACGTCAGTTTATACAAATATATGTCGTTCTTTATCGCTAATTAATAACTTTTCCCCGTTCGTCCCCTTTCTCACGCAATTCCGCAATATTTTGCGACGTTCGAATTTCGCGATAGCGAATTTGGCTCAGCAATAATAGCAAACTATCATCTGTGTTAAATTGCATTTATGAAAAAATTAACCATTACCACGTCGAAGATGATAAAAAATTAGAAATCAATAAAAAAAAACAAGTCAATTTGAATCATTTATAAAAAAAAAATAGGTAAAAAAAACTTTTTATGTTAAACATACATTGCAATGTTTAAGATAAATGTACGAAAAACCAAAAAATAATAAAATAGATACATTCGTGGGAATTATAAACATATGCATAGACCTGACTAAAATAAGTTTAGTTTAGTTTTTATTTCGCATTCTGTTGTAATTGTATTCTACTTGTTGAGACCTTTCATTTGATACCCATGTTGATAGGATTGATAAAACCTAAGTTATCCGCCATTTTGTAGCGGCGGCCATCTTGAATTTATAATGCTAATAAATAAACATAATTGTATTGTCACCAAAATCCAAAGTGTATACAAACTTGCAGATTAATCGGTTGACAGGAAGAGGGTGAAATTTGAATTACTAAATTTGACCCAAGAATAAAGAAAACAAACGGGGTGAGCTAAATAAAACCGTTTAATAAAAAAGACTACCAAAATGCAACTATATGGTCGAACGTTTTAAGTCAAAGCATACTGAATGGATGTCGTCTACGATATCAGTTACAATAAATGAAAACTGTATGACACAACAAAAACTGGGACGCCGAACTTTGTCTTATGGAAACGCAGGACCACGATTGAAAAGAAAATTGGCATCTGAGCTGGCGAGTGAAAAAGAGCACAACACAACTCTTCTTATGCATGCTGCAGCCGTTTGAACACCTGCTCAATACCCAACACAAACAAAAAAAAAACAACTTCAAATCCAAAAACCGACTCCACTCACTGATACCAAACAGAATTAAAAAAGAAAGAAACTTCTGATCATATACGTCAACCGAGAACAACATCCCATTTGAAAAGGAATTGGAATCTGATTGTGATTCGGATGAGGACTTGAACGAAAGCAGCTCAATAATACTAGAAGAAGAAAAAGAATATAATGTATAAGACAGAACCCATACATAACATATACATATTTATATATAGATATTTAAATTGTTCCTGAAATAAATTTAAGTATATTGTCTGAATTCAGCGTCATACTCAATTTCTAATGATAGTACTACGAATCGGTTTGTATGGGAGGCAATAGAGGGCGTGGTCGCACAGACTCCAAATTTTTTTTACATTATTGACTTTCTAAAAAAAAACATAATATGCAAAGTTTTAGGTCTCAAACTCTATTTTTAGAATTTATGCCAAAAAGATTTACTTCTGGACCAAACTGCAGTGGGTAACTGCATGTACATGCTAGTGTATGCATAAGTCGAATCGTGGGAATGCTGACATCTGCATTTATTGTCGTCAAGCTCGAACCATGCCTTGTGTTTATGTAAACATTCCATGCAGTGCTGTTGATGATCATCAATGACAGGCCATACAAACTGTTGATGAACTTAACATGGCCATGTCCCAGGCTATCATTAATAAAAATTCATCAATTCATTATGTTTCGTCAACAAATTTCTCAACGGCCGGGCCATGGTACTGCCGGCGACTGCCGTCTAGACTACCGCCGTAACTGTATCGTGGGCAGACCGTCGTAGCAGAAGTCGCAGTCGGCGCGTTGATGACATGTTGATGACCGAGGCCTATTGATGACACGCGGTACTGCAGGGAATAGACAGAGGAACAAAAACACCACTACAACCTACGTAAAAGTGTGTTGAGACCAATGATCGGAGACCTGATGTGGTGAAAGACACACTACTTGTGAAATGTAATTTGGACAATAAGAAAATACACAACCCAACACTCAAAACTTAACCATAATGCAACACCACATGTTCCCACTAATATTAATAGTAATCAAAAATCGATAAGGCATACAAACATAACCCAACACCAAAGACTTTATAACTTATAAGATGCCTCACGGCCATACATTCGTTTTGCAATATGAGGCTAATTATTTGATTCAAACGACAATGGCGCTCTCCCTGCTCTCACAAAGTTGAGAGCGTAAATATCTAAAAATAGAATGCGTTTGCATGTATGAGTAAACACAGAACAAAAAAGTGCGCATGTGTGCGTGAATATGTGTGTGCTTCTGTTCGCATGCCCAACGACGAAAAATTAAAATTTTATATTTTGGCTGAAGACCGCTTGTTAGGTAGAGAGGGGGACGAGAACGGCAGCAAAAACAGCTGATGTATACATGTGCATATCGATGTGTTTGTTTGTTTTGATTTTAGTTTGTTTACATTTTTAAAGTGCTTGAGTCCCTTTATATTGTTATTTTTTTCTTTATTTTTAATTATATTATTTTTATAAGTAATGCAAAAAATAAAAATACTTCGTTTAATTCCAATATTTAAATATATATGTATATTATATATTTGAATTATTAAATATATACATATGGGCAATTCTCCAGAAAGGTCCACCGCGGCCAAAAACTTAAAATTGCTTAAAAACGAGTATTTTTAACATGATTATAAAAAAAATTGGTCAGGATGATCAAGACTAAGAGAATTTTTCATTTTCTAAAATAAGTTTCAAAAAAATCGATGTCAAACACGCGAAAATGCAAAAAATGTTGTTTTTATCAAAAAAAGGCATAAAAAATTGAATGTTTTGTTTTGATGTCAATCTATTAAACAAAGGGATTTTGCTTTGACTTTTGCTTTCTGATATCACATAGAAAACCCAAAGAGTAAATAAAAAGTGGAAAAGGATATATGCGATCATCAATATTCGTACAATTTTAGTTTGAATTATCGCTTTCCAAACTGTCGCGTGCGACCGGGACTAAAATTGAATTTAAAAAATAACTACTTAATATTTTAAAATCAAACAAAACAAATTATGAAGAGAATTCATTGCGTAATTCATTAAAATTTATTTTACTACAATTTTTCATCACGTTTCGCTGAAATCAGAGCTTAAACTTGTTTTTTGCAAATGTAACTTCTATTTTTGTCGCGTGCGAACGCAGTACATTTTAGTGAATATCTTGAAAACAAACAAGGGTTCAAAATCGACCTTAGCACCAATTATAGTGCTAACCAAGAGCTATACGTTTCAATTTTTATAAAATTAAAATAAAGTCTTGGCACATGTGTTTTTTTAGTTTGAATGCGTACGAATGTCGCATTCGACACCAGAGAATTGCCTATATATTAAATATTATTATTATAATAACATAAAAATACCATTTAAATTCATATTTATATATGTATTTATAATTATTCAATTCAATTGACTTAGAAATAATATTTATTTATATATATATATATATATATATATATATATATATAAATAAATATATACATAAATTATAAAAATAAAATAAAATAAATGTACAAATTTGTAATAAATTCAACCGCGAAATCGGTATTTTGAGGCACGCCATGTTGCTGTATGCGTATGAGAGAGCTGCTGGCTCTACAGCCATCACGAAAACATTGCTGTATGCGTGAGAGTGCTGCTGGCTCTAGACTCTAGACTCTAGAGTCTAGAGCCAGCACGAGAGAGCGGCTAGAGCCAGCACGAGAGAGCGGCTGGCTCTAGAGCGCTCTCTCGCTGGCTTTTGAACGAAGTGCGAGAGAGCCTGGAGCCAGTTCAAAAGCCAGCACGAAAAAATCGTGTGCAAAAAAATCGTATGGCGTTACTAATCTTATACTTATACAATCTTTGCCAACACCACACCAACACTAACACAAACACACATCGTTTAATTACAGAACAGGTGAACAGGTGAACACCAAAAACTGCCATATCGCTGCCTTTATTCACGTACTTGCAGATATATTTAATCGATTTCACGGAATTGCAATATTCTACGTTGATGTGCGCTTGGTATGATTTTGACAATAGGGGTGAGTATGGAACCACCCAACGATTGTCTACCTCAATATCACCAATTCTCATGTTTAAAGTTTCCGAAGTCCCGCCATCTTCAGTTGACCGTCTCCTATACAGAGGATATCCATCGTCTCCTGTTACCGTGTTGGCTGCAAATGCTCGAGGATATCGCTTGGAACACTTCCCGTCTACCATGCATGGTGAACTTGGGTTGAGGGTACCACATGGGCCATGGATCATGTTCTTGATGACAACTGCATGCAAATCCGTATCAACCTCTGCCCGTGGAATCTCAGCGCATATCACATCGTCAATTTCGTCTGGAGTAATTTTATCATACAGCCAAATCAGTATGTGCGCATGCGCCAATCCTCTCTTCTGCATTCAACTGATTACACCCAGCACCACACAGATCAAAAAACTCCATGTTTCACAATGAAATCCATCAGTGACTTGAGCTTTTGTCTGAAAACACGGGCTGTGATGTCATGACTATCTCTAGACATGTCCAGGAAATATCAGCTGCACTATCTCGTCTCAAGCTGGATTGCAGGTGATAAATAAGTCTGAACGGGCGTAGCAACGAACATATGCCATGGTATCTTGAGCATATTGCTGCATGTGGAGTGGACTAACTATGTATGAGGATGGCAAAATCGTGAGGAGGACCTAAGACAATCATATATTAAAATGTCGTCAGTTGTTTCATCTGTACATTGTTGATATGTATGCAAAAATTGAAACAGAACGTTTGCTGTTGCTCCGATTGAATCAGACGAAACTTCGGTCCGAGGAATATATCCATTTGCGGGATGCTGTGATGAATGACCGTAATACAACCAACGTTGGAAAGCTCACGATTTTGCCATCAAGATGCCATGGCATATGTTCGTTGCTACGCCCGTTCAGACTTATTTATCACCTGCAATCCAGCTTGGGACGAGATAGTGCAGCTGATATTTCCTGGACAATCGTCTAGGGATAGGCATGACATCACAGCCCGTGTTTTAGACAAAAACTCAAGTCACTGATGGATTTAATTGTGAAACATGGAGTTTTTGGATCTGTGCGGTGCTGGATGTAATCAGTAGAATGTATCCAGCTGTAGTTCATTTGGCAGTCCATTTGGAGAATGGTCAACATGTCTATTTCACAGAACTAAATGTGCAAGAAAGAGTCCTGAATCCGCCTGCCACAACTCTGACTGCCTTCTTCGCCTTATGCCAGGAAGATGCTTTTCCCAGAACCTTGATGTATTCAGAAGTGCCCTCTTATTACACGTGGAATGCCACTAAAAGCGAGCCCGTCGAAGGACAACCTGGCATCTTCAAAGAGAATACAATCGGTAGACTCTATACAGTGCACCCTAATCAAGATGAATGTTTATTCCTTCGAATGCTGTTGGTGAATGTGGCCGGTCCCAGGTCTTTCCAGTATTTAAAAAATCTCAACGGTATCACGCATGCGTGCAACCACAATATGCCGCAGAGAAACGTGGCAGGGTACAGCTAGTCTATATATATATAAATGCTCTGTTCGTGTCTACTTCCTTTATAGACTTGAAAAGTTTTGAACCGTTTAAATTTTGACACAACATGCGTTGAGGTTCCAGCTCGGTTATTGTCTACTTTTGATGTTGATAGCTTATCTGCGTTTGCGAATATATCAGTTTTTTCGCGTTTCTCCGTGCCCCTATTGCTGCGCCCTCTACAGGCAGCCAGCTGATTCGAAGCATTTCCTTTCAAACATCCCAAAAATATTGAAAGAAGAAATAGGAGATTAAAATTTTATATTTTTGTTCAGTTTCAGTAAGAAACGAATTCATGCCACCCAAGAAGTCGAGTTTGGGTCGTCGTACTCGCAACACAGAAGCAAAAAGACGTAAGATTACAAATATGACTGACGAAGAGCGGACCTCCATCCGAGAGACTGAGCGGTTGATAGCAATGCAGATGCACAACGCGGAATCAGCAGATAGGCTTAAGAGAAAACGATTAAGAGTTAGGCAGTCGCGTTCTGCAGCAATCGATTTGATTCACTCTCAAAATAATGAACGCGACAGGGTAGCTGAAGCGCGTTTAAAGCTTGCAGAAGATCAAAATCTGCAATACAATCTTGCAGATTCTATGCATTCCGATATAATACAACTGTTGATTATAGCTCGAATCGCAATGTCGTTATTGGCCGGAGGCATCAGGTGTGCACATACTGTCATTCTCTTAAATTCAAAAACGAACCAAAAGGATTGTGTTGCGCTTTCGGGAAAGTGAAATTGCCTCAACTTGAAGCACCACCAGAGCCTCTGCACTTTCTATTCGCTGGATCTACTGCTGAATTGAAGCATTTCCTGTTGAACATTAGGAAATACAACTCTTGCTTCCAAATGACGTCATTTGGTGCGGAAATTATAAATGCGCAATGCATGCCAACTTTTAAAATCAAAGGAAAAATCTATCACAAAGCAGGTTCCCTGCATCCGTTCCCAGACAGCGAACACAAATTTCTTCAAATGTACTTCATTGGTGATGATGGAGATGAAGTAGATGCACGTTATGGAATTAATACCTCGCTGAAGAGGCACATTATTTTGCAGCTACAGAAGCTTTTCACGAAAGGAGCAATTTGGTGTTTTTGTTCAAAACAACAATCGATATGATGCCTTCGGATACCCATAAAATTGTCATTCATGCTCCAACTATAGACGAAGTGGCAATTGTCATAGTCGGGGATCAGTTCCAACCTCGAGATATTATTCTCCATCGACGAAACCATAGATTGGTAAACGTCGCAGAAACTCACCGTTGTTACGATGCTTTGCAGTATCCACTCATCTTCTGGGATGGTGCCGATGGATACCATTTCAATGTGAGGATGGTAGATCCAGTCAATGGTGTAGAAACGAATAAAAAGTGCAGCGCGATTAACTTTTACTCATACCGATTAATGGTTCGGAGGACCGAAGACAATCATATATTAAAATGTCGTCAGTTGTTTCATCAGTACATTGTCAATATGTATGCAAAAATTGAAACAGAACGTTTGCTGTTCCTCCGATTGAATCAGACGAAACTTCGGTCCGAGGAATATATCCATTTGCGGGATGCTGTGGTGAATGACCGTAATACAACCAACGTTGGAAAGCTCACGATTTTGCCATCCTCATACATAGGTAGTCCACTCCACATGCAGCAATATGCTCAAGATGCCATGGCATATGTTCGTTGCTACGCCCGTTCAAACTTATTTATCACCTGCAATCCAGGTTGGGACGAGATAGTGCAGCTGATATTTCCTAAACAATCGTCTAGGGATAGGCATGACATCACAGCCAGTGTTTTCAGACAAAAGCTCAAGTCACTGATGGATTTCATTGTGAAACATGGAGCTTTTGGATCTGTGCGGTGCTGGATGTATTCAGTAGAATGGCAGAAGAGAGGATTCCCGCATGTGCACATACTGATTACTCCACACGAAATTGACAATGTGATATGCGCTGAGATTCCACGGGCAGAGGTTGATACGGATTTGCATGCAGTTGTCATCAAGAACATGATCCATGGCCCATGTGGTACCCTCAACCCAAGTTCACCATGCATGGTAGACGGGAAGTGTTCCAAGCGATATCCTCGAGCATTTGCAGCCAACACCGTAATAGGGGACGATGGATATCCTCTGTATAGGAGACGGTCAACTGAAGATGGCGGGACTTCGGCAACTTTAAACATGAGAATTGGTGATATTGAGGTAGACAATCGTTGGGTGGTTCCATACTCACCCCTATTGTCAAAATCATACCAAGCGCACATCAACGTAGAATATTGCAATTCCGTGAAATCGATTAAATATATCTGCAAGTACGTGAATAAAGGCAGCGATATGGCAGTTTTTGGTGTTCAGGCAGAAAATGGTGACAGCAATGCAGTACGAGTTGTCGATGAAATCTCTCAATACCAGGCTGGAAGATACATAAGCAGCAACGAGGCTGCATGGCGAATTTTTTCTTTCCCAATTCATGAACGCTATCCAGCTGTAGTTCACTTGGCAGTCCATTTGGAGAATGGTCAACGTGTCTATTTCACAGAACTAAATGTGCAAGGAAGAGTCCTGAATCCGCCTGCGACAACTCTGACTGCCTTCTTCACCTTATGCCAGGAAGATGCTTTTGCCAGAACCTTGATGTATTCAGAAGTGCCCTCTTATTACACGTGGAATGCCACTAAAAAAGTGTTCACGCGACGAAAACGAGGCGAGCCCGTCGAAGGACAACCTGGCACCTTCAAAGAGAATACAATCGGTAGACTCTATACAGTGCACCCTAATCAAGATGAATGTTTCTTCCTTCGCATGCTGTTGGTGAATGTGGCCGGTCCCAGGTCTTTCCAGTATTTGAAAAATCTCAACGGTATCACGCATGCGTGCAACCACAATATGCCGCAGAGAAACGTGGCAGGGTACAGCTAGTCTATATAAATAAAAATGCTCTGTTCGTGTCTACTTCCTTTATAGACTTGAAAAGTTTTGAACCGTTTAAATTTTGACACAACATGCGTTGAGGTTCCAGCTCGGTTATTGTCTACTTTTGATGTTGATAGCTTATCTGCGTTTGCGAATATATCAGTTTTTTTCCGCGTTTCTCCGTGCCCCTACTGCTGCGCCCTCTACAGGCAGCCAGCTGAATCGAAGCATTTCCTGTCAAACATCCCAAAAATATTGAAAGAAGAAATAGGAGATTAAAATTTTATTTTTTTGTTCAGGTTCAGTAAGAAACGAAGTCATGCCACCCAAGAAGTCGAGTTTGGGTCGTCCTTCTCGCAATACAGAAGCAAACAGACGTAAGATGACGAATATGACTGACGAAGAGCGGGCCTCCATCCGAGAGGCTGAGCGGCTGAGAGCAAAGTAGATGCACAACGCGGAATCAGCTGAAAGACGAGCAGATAGGCTTGAGAGAACGATTGAGAGTTAGGCTGTCACGTTCTGCAGCAATAGATTTGATTCACTCTCAAAATAATGAACGCGACAGGGCAAGGGTAGCTGAAGCTTGGATGCTCCAGGAGGAACGGGGAAAACATTCCTCATTACATTGACTCTGGCTACGGTTCGAGCTAACAAGGACATAGCTTTAGCTCTTGCTTCATCTGGAATCGCTGCGACATTGTTACCTGGTGGGAGGACTGCTCATTCAGCGCTGAAGTTGCCGTTGAACATGCAAATAATCGAGACTCCTACGTGCAACATTTCCAGAGCAACTGGCAAGGGAAAAGTATTGCAAAGATGTAAACTCATTGTTTGGGATGAATGCACAATGGCACACAAAATTCGCTCTCGATCGATCATTGCGGGATTTGCATGGAGCTGCCCAACCATTTGGGAATGCGTTAATATTGATCGCAGGGGAGTTCAAGCAAACGTTGCCTGTGGTTTCCCGATCGACACCAGCTGACGAGATAAATGCTTGCCTGAAATATTCTATATTGTGGCAACATGAACGTACATTACAGTTGAAGACGAATATGCGTGTCCAGTTACAGAACGATGACTCTGCCGACGTATTCTCACGACAGCTACTGGACATTGGGAACGGAAAGCTGCCAGTCAACGAGACGTCGAGAAAAATAGTATTGCCCGAGAATTTCTGTAATTTAGTTACATAGAAGGAAGACCTTATGATATCCGAATAAATTATAGGAATCACGATTGGCTCAGTGGACGAGCTATTCTCGCTGCCAAGAACAAAGATGTCTACCAGCTCAATCATGTAATCCAATCCAGCATAGAAACTGACGAAATTACATATAAGTCGATAGATACCGTTGTGGAGGCAGAGGAAGCAGTTAATTACCCTTCGGAATTTCTAAACTCACTTTATCTGCCTGGAATGCCACCGCACATTGAAATTAAAAATAGGTGTGCCGATTATCATGCTCCGAAATATAAATCAGCCGAAACTCTGCAACGGTACGCGACTCGAAGTCAAGAAATTGATGAACAACGTAGTAGAAGCAACGATCATAACAGGTGCTTTCAAAGGTCAAGATGTCCTCATTCCTAGGATTCCTCTTATCCCGACTGATACACCGTTTCAGTTCAAGAGATTGCAGTTTCCCATTCGTTTGGCGTTCGCAATGACCATAAATAAAGCTCAAGGTCAATCTATGGAGTTGTGTGGTCTAGATTTGGATGCAGATTGTTTTTCACACGGACAATTATATGTTGCGTGTTCCAGTGTCGGAAAACCAGATAGACTTTATATTTACGCGGAGAATGGAGAAACGAAGAATATTGCACACCCAAAAGTATTACAGAATTAAATGAATTTGAAAATTATTTTTTTTTTTTGAGTTATTTCTTGTGCGTGCAACCACAATATGCCACAGAGAAACGTGGCAGGGTACAGCTAGTATCATATATATATGTATGTATGCTCCTTGTTGATGACAGTGCACTATGGTCCAGAAGTTTATTTTTTTGGCATAAATTCGAAATTTTCCTGTTGATGTTTTGTATGTTTGATTTAAAATTATTAAAATTAAAACATCAAACATGAACAAAATTAAGAAAATAAGCTTTACAAGCTTCACTGAAGATTTTTATGACCTTTCGAAGCCACACAATCGAATTGCTGTTTGGTAATAAGAAATTGGTGGCAAATTGCTCTTTTTACTTTTTTGAGTGAAAATAATTGTTCTTCGTCCGAACAAACTGTTGATAGTAATGGAAATTTGTTAATCAAGGTATGTATTTTTTACTGAATATAGTCTGTTTATGTGTTGTCTTAGTGTTTGCGTTTTGTTTAATGTTCAATTTATGTGTATTTTGTATAGAAAATTAACATGCGTCCATTGTGTTTCGTGGAATAAAACTAACGACCTGACGGCTGCTGACAAAAACTAATTACGTCAGTTTATACAAATATATGTCGTTCTTTATCGCTAATTAATAACTTTTCCCCGTTCGTCCCCTTTCTCACGCAATTCCGCAATATTTTGCGACGTTCGAATTTCGCGATAGCGATCTCTTCGATTTTTGGCTCAGCAATAATAGCAAACTATCATCTGTGTTAAATTGCATTTATGAAAAAATTAACCATTACCACGTCGAAGATGATAAAAAATTAGAAATCAATAAAAAAAAACAAGTCAATTTGAATCATTTATAAAAAAAAAATAGGTAAAAAAAAACTTTTTATGTTAAACATACATTGCAATGTTTAAGATAAATGTACGAAAAACCAAAAAATAATAAAATAGATACATTCGTGGGAATTATAAACATATGCATAGACCTGACTAAAATAAGTTTAGTTTAGTTTTTATTTCGCATTCTGTTGTAATTGTATTCTACTTGTTGAGACCTTTCATTTGATACCCATGTTGATAGGATTGATAAAACCTAAGTTATCCGCCATTTTGTAGCGGCGGCCATCTTGAATTTATAATGCTAATAAATAAACATAATTGTATTGTCACCAAAATCCAAAGTGTATACAAACTTGCAGATTAATCGGTTGACAGGAAGAGGGTGAAATTTGAATTACTAAATTTGACCCAAGAATAAAGAAAACAAACGGGGTGAGCTAAATAAAACCGTTTAATAAAAAAGACTACCAAAATGCAACTATATGGTCGAACGTTTTAAGTCAAAGCATACTGAATGGATGTCGTCTACGATATCAGTTACAATAAATGAAAACTGTATGACACAACAAAAACTGGGACGCCGAACTTTGTCTTATGGAAACGCAGGACCACGATTGAAAAGAAAATTGGCATCTGAGCTGGCGAGTGAAAAAGAGCACAACACAACTCTTCTTATGCATGCTGCAGCCGTTTGAACACCTGCTCAATACCCAACACAAACAAAAAAAAAACAACTTCAAATCCAAAAACCGACTCCACTCACGGATACCAAACAGAATTAAAAAAGAAAGAAACTTCTGATCATATACGTCAACCGAGAACAACATCCCATTTAAAAAGGAATTGGAATCTGATTGTGATTCGGATGAGGACTTGAACGAAAGCAGCTCAATAATACTAGAAGAAGAAAAAGAATATAATGTATAAGACAGAACCCATACATAACATATACATATTTATATATAGATATTTAAATTGTTCCTGAAATAAATTTAAGTATATTGTATGAATTCAGCGTCATACTCAATTTCTAATGATAGTACTACGAATCGGTTTGTATGGGAGGCAATAGAGGGCGTGGTCGCACAGACTCCAAATTTTTTTTACATTATTGACTTTCTAAAAAAAAACATAATATGCAAAGTTTTAGGTCTCAAACTCTATTTTTAGAATTTATGCCAAAAAGATTTACTTCTGGACCAAACTGCAGTGGGTAACTGCATGTATATGCTAGTGTATGCATAAGTCGAATCGTGGGAATGCTGACATCTGCATTTATAAACATTCCATGCAGTGCTGTTGATGATCATCAATGACAGGCCATACAAACTGTTGATGAACTTAACATGGCCATGTCCCAGGCTATCATTAATAAAAATTCATCAATTCATTATGTTTCGTCAACAAATTTCTCAACGGCCGGGCCATGGTACTGCCGGCGACTGCCGTCTAGACTACCGCCGTAACTGTATCGTGGGCAGAAGTCGCAGTCGGCGCGTTGATGACATGTTGATGACCGAGGCCTATTGATGACACGCGGTACTGCAGGGAATATACAGAGGAACAAAAACACCACTACAACCTACGTAAAAGTGTGTTGAGACCAATGATCGGAGACCTGATGTGGTGAAAGACACACTACTTGTGAAATGTAATTTGGACAATAAGAAAATACACAACCCAACACTCAAAACTTAACCATAATGCAACACCACATGTTCCCACTAATATTAATAGTAATCAAAAATCGATAAGGCATACAAACATAACCCAACACCAAAGACTTTATAACTTATAAGATGCCTCACGGCCATACATTCGTTTTGCAATATGAGGCTAATTTTTTGATTCAAACGACAATGGCGCTCTCCCTGCTCTCACAAAGTTGAGAGCGTAAATATCTAAAAATAGAATGCGTTTGCATGTATGAGTAAACACAGAACAAAAAAGTGCGCATGTGTGCGTGAATATGTGTGTGCTTCTGTTCGCATGCCCAACGACGAAAAATTTAAATTTTATATTTTGGCTGAAGACCGCTTGTTAGGTAGAGAGGGGGACGAGAACGGCAGCAAAAACAGCTGATGTATACATGTGCATATCGATGTGTTTGTTTGTTTTGATTTTAGTTTGTTTACATTTTTAAAGTGCTTGAGTCCCTTTATATTGTTATTTTTTTCTTTATTTTTAATTATATTATTTTTATAAGTAATGCAAAAAATAAAAATACTTCGTTTAATTCCAATATTTAAATATATATGTATATTATATATTTGAATTATTAAATATATACATATGGGCAATTCTCCAGAAAGGTCCACCGCGGCCAAAAACTTAAAATTGCTTAAAAACGAGTATTTTTAACATGATTATAAAAAAAATTGGTCAGGATGATCAAGACTAAGAGAATTTTTCATTTTCTAAAATAAGTTTCAAAAAAATCGATGTCAAACACGCGCAAATGCAAAAAATGTTGTTTTTATCAAAAAAAGGCATAAAAAATTGAATGTTTTGTTTTGATGTCAATCTATTAAACAAAGGGATTTTGCTTTGACTTTTGCTTTCTAATATCACATAGAAAACCCAAAGAGTAAATAAAAAGTGGAAAAGGATATATGCGATCATCAATATTCGTACAATTTTAGTTTGAATTATCGCTTTCCAAACTGTCGCGTGCGACCGGGACTAAAATTGAATTCAAAAAATAACTACTTAATATTTTAAAATCAAACAAAACAAATTATGAAGAGAATTCATTGCGTAATTCATTAAAATTTATTTTATTTTTTCATCACGTTTCGCTGAAATCAGAGCTTAAACTTGTTTTTTGCAAATGTAACTTCTATTTTTGTCGCGTGCGAACGCAGTACATTTTAGTGAATATCTTGAAAACAAACAAGGGTTCAAAATCGACCTTAGCACCAATTATAGTGCTAACCAAGAGCTATACGTTTCAATTTTTATAAAATTAAAATAAAGTCTTGGCACATGTGTTTTTTTAGTTTGAATGCGTACGAATGTCGCATTCGACACCAGAGAATTGCCTATATAATAAATATTATTATTATAATAACAAAAAAATACCATTTAAATTCATATTTATATATGTATTTATAATTATTCAATTCAATTGACTTAGAAATAATATTTATTTATATATATATATATATATATATATATATATATATATATATATATATATAAATAAATATATACATAAATTATAAAAATAAAATAAAATAAATGTACAAATTTGTAATAAATTCAACCGCGAAATCGGTATTTTGAGGCACGCCATGTTGCTGTATGCGTATGAGAGAGCTGCTGGCTCTAGAGCCATCACGAAAACATTGCTGTATGCGTGAGAGTGCTGCTGGCTCTAGACTCTAGAGTCTAGACTCTAGACTCTAGAGTCTAGAGCCAGCACGAGAGAGCGGCTAGAGCCAGCACGAGAGAGCGGCTAGAGCCAGCACGAGAGAGCGGCTAGAGCCAGCACGAGAGAGCGGCTAGAGCCAGCACGAGAGAGCGGCTAGAGCCAGCACGAGAGAGCGGCTAGAGCCAGCACGAGAGAGCGGCTGGCTCTAGAGCGCTCTCTCGCTGGCTTTTGAACGAAGTGCGAGAGAGCCTGGAGCCAGTTCAAAAGCCAGCACGAAAAAATCGTGTGCAAAAAAATCGTATGGCGTTACTAATCTTATACTTATACAATCTTTGCCAACACCACACCAACACTAACACAAACACACATCGTTTAATTACAGAACAGGTGATGCACAGATTAGAGTCTCTTTGAAGATGCCAGGTTGTCCTTCGACGGGCTCGCCTCGTTTTTGTCGCGCGAACACTTTTTAGTGGCATTCCACGTATAATAAGAGGGCTTTTCTGAATACATCAAGGTTCTGGGAAAAGCATCTTCCTGGCATAAGGCGAAGAAGGCAGTCAGAGTTGTGGCAGGCGGATTCAGGACTCTTTCTTGCACATTTAGTTCTGTGAAATAGACACGTTGACCATTCTCCAAATGGACTGCCAAGTGAACTACAGCTGGATAGCGTTCATGAATTGGGAAAGAAAAAATTCGCCAAGCAGCCTCGTTGCTGCTTATGTATCTTCCAGTCTGGTATTGAGAGATTTCATCGACAACTCGTACTGCATTGCTGTCACCATTTTCTGCCTGAACACCAAAAACTGCCATATCGCTGCCTTTATTCACGTACTTGCAGATATATTTAATCGATTTCACGGAATTGCAATATTCTACGTTGATGTGCGCTTGGTATGATTTTGACAATAGGGGTGAGTATGGAACCACCCAACGATTGTCTACCTCAATATCACCAATTCTCATGTTTAAAGTTTCCGAAGTCCCGCCATCTTCAGTTGACCGTCTCCTATACAGAGGATATCCATCGTCTCCTGTTACCGTGTTGGCTGCAAATGCTCGAGGATATCGCTTGGAACACTTCCCGTCTACCATGCATGGTGAACTTGGGTTGAGGGTACCACATGGGCCATGGATCATGTTCTTGATGACAACTGCATGCAAATCCGTATCAACCTCTGCCCGTGGAATCTCAGCGCATATCACATCGTCAATTTCGTCTGGAGTAATTTTATCATACAGCCAAATCAGTATGTGCGCATGCGCCAATCCTCTCTTCTGCCATTCAACTGATTACACCCAGCACCACACAGATCCAAAAACTCCATGTTTCACAATTAAATCCATCAGTGACTTGAGCTTTTGTCTGAAAACACGGGCTGTGATGTCATGACTATCTCTAGACATGTCCAGGAAATATCAGCTGCACTATCTCGTCTCAAGCTGGATTGCAGGTGATAAATAAGTCTGAACGGGCGTAGCAACGAACATATGCCATGGTATCTTGAGCATATTGCTGCATGTGGAGTGGACTAACTATGTATGAGGATGGCAAAATCGTGAGGAGGACCTAAGACAATCATATATTAAAATGTCGTCAGTTGTTTCATCTGTACATTGTCGATATGTATGCAAAAATTGAAACAGAACGTTTGCTGTTGCTCCGATTGAATCAGACGAAACTTCGGTCCGAGGAATATATCCATTTGCGGGATGCTGTGATGAATGACCGTAATACAACCAACGTTGGAAAGCTCACGATTTTGCCATCAAGATGCCATGGCATATGTTCGTTGCTACGCCCGTTCAGACTTATTTATCACCTGCAATCCAGCTTGGGACGAGATAGTGCAGCTGATATTTCCTGGACAATCGTCTAGGGATAGGCATGACATCACAGCCCGTGTTTTAGACAAAAGCTCAAGTCACTGATGGATTTAATTGTGAAACATGGAGTTTTTGGATCTGTGCGGTGCTGGATGTAATCAGTAGAATGTATCCAGCTGTAGTTCATTTGGCAGTCCATTTGGAGAAGGGTCAACATGTCTATTTCACAGAACTAAATGTGCAAGAAAGAGTCCTGAATCCGCCTGCCACAACTCTGACTGCCTTCTTCGCCTTATGCCAGGAAGATGCTTTTCCCAGAACCTTGATGTATTCAGAAGTGCCCTCTTATTACACGTGGAATGCCACTAAAAGCGAGCCCGTCGAAGGACAACCTGGCATCTTCAAAGAGAATACAATCGGTAGACTCTATACAGTGCATCCTAATCAAGATGAATGTTTATTCCTTCGAATGCTGTTGGTGAATGTGGCCGGTCCCAGGTCTTTCCAGTATTTAAAAAATCTCAACGGTATCACGCATGCGTGCAACCACAATATGCCGCAGAGAAACGTGGCAGGGTACAGGTAGTTTAGTATATAAATTAAGGAATATTTAAAGATAATTTTTTCTGGTTTAAAATTGAACATTTTTATATTTTTCTTATTTGTTAACAGTTTTTTAAGCTCTGGATTTTAATGATACAACATTGATATTAACAGTTCTGATGTCAGTAAAAGTGAAGGCATAAAATCTTCCATCGTATTTATACGGTACGATTTTGGAGTATGACTTGAAGGATAGATGCGCATAACTTTCTTTTGCGCTTCAATCGCTCGGAGATCGTGCCGATTGGAACAGAAACATTCCTTATTATGTCTGCATCATGAATCAAAATTTTGTGAATTAAGGAAAGCATATAAATTTGACTTTCTGTTCTTCTTTGCGCAACTTAACTTTTTATTCTCCGCGAACCTGCCACTTTTTACATGGAAATGTATACGATATATGAATCTAAACATCTTATCCATTTATGGAGAGTTGATTGCCCAATTTGTATAAGATTTCTTTAGCTGGTTTTAATTCGATTTCTTTTAAAATGTTATTTGGCGAGGGAGTGGCACCAAATATTACACAGGCCTGCACAGAAGTTCCTGCAATCGAGCTGAGAATCTTCCCATCAATCATAGTAAAGTGAACTATTTTAAAATGTTGAAATGTTGTAGAAATTAAATTTTTCCCTTTGCTGTTCAATATGTATAACTTCGTTGAATCTGGTGATCAGGTTTGCAATCAGAGAGAGCGTTTGCTGGGCGCCCAGAGCTACTAGCGGCTATTTCAGTTAATACAATAGATATCGAGAACCATGTAGAGGACCAAGCGACCTTTGTGGTATAGGAACATATCGCAGAGGTAAACTTTCGTGGGTCATTCTCTCTATCGCTAAAGTATCGAAGATATTTTAAGCAGTTCAGATTTTTAGTCGTATAGTACGGTATGGAAAGGATAAAAAACGACTTTTAAGCATTAAGAGAGAGCAAGAGGCCAATATTTTTAAACAGCTGTTCGTCGCGCGAAAAATAAAAATTTTATAAAACAGGCTTTCTTAACCGTTTGCCACTTGCTTTCACTTGCATCTCGTTTACATATTTCACATAAGAGATCCCGAAATGAAGAAACATTTGCGGAAAACATGGATTCAGACGTTCAGAACGGCTGATACAGTTATTATAATAACTTAGTAAAGGGAAATGCAATATTTTAGGTTTTTGGAAATTATACCAATTTGTAAGGAAGAAAATATAAATTAAAATAATGAAGGCCAGCAAGGACCATATGGGAAAATCGTCTTGCCGACTTGAGAGGGGGTCCCGACACAGATTGTTAAACGCCAGTTATTTGTCTGGTTAAAAAAGAAAAGATCGGTGACACTTCAAACGAATAAACTTTTTTCTGACAGCGAAACAGTTTCACACTACATCCCGTAATTATAGGGAATTCGTGTTAGATGTTAATGTACACAAATTTCAGTTGATGGTGCCTTCTTCAATTTTATATCACCTCGTTAATAAGACATCTGAAAAATCAAACAAATTGAAAAATGAAGATTGTTAAAAGCTCAAAATAAAAACGAACTAAATCAAAATAGTCCGTTTGTATTTTTATATTCTTGCCTTGTATTATAATTTTAGTCAGAGTTTGCAACGCAATGAAGGAGACATTTTCGACCATATGAAGCCTCTGGCTATGTCTGTTTTTGCCCAAGCTAGTCTCTTAATTTTGAAGCCATCTGAATGAAACGTTGCAGTTAGTTTTCTATAAACTCACACTCGTATATATTTCGTAAAAGGCCGGATCGGCCGACTTTATCATATAGCTGCCATAGAAACGATCGGAATTTTTTTTTTACAAAAATATTATAACTTTTTTTCCAGCAAATTTGAGATATAGCCATTTTAAATTATTATACAATTTTGCGTAAAATTTTATGAAAATCGGACTACTTTATCATGTAGCTGTCATATGAACAATCTGAAAATTAATCATATATAGCAATTTTATTTTATTCTAGAATTTTGGTTTTAATTTTCAGAATACCGGGATACTGGATTATGTAGCTGCCATACAAACAATCTATAGATTAAGAGAAAAATGCAAAGTTGTAACTGAAAAACTATTAAGTTTTTAGGTTGCTAAATGTAATGGAAGTAGGAATTACATCATTTATATGTGTTAATTCCTAGTGATCGAACTTGAAAGGGTATACAAAGTTAGCTTCCTTTCGTATTTGTTTTTTACACCATAGAGATATGTAGTATTCGTCTGTCTGTGAGAATACGTTATTTTTCTTATACCTTATTTTTTGCATTTTATGACATAGATTACCGATCTGAATGTCCGATAACGATAAAAGGAAATTGTCTTCTCAAGTTAAAGCATTTATAAAAACCTCAAAATTTAAGTTTGGAAATCTTTGTCGAAATGGCTTCTGCAGGTTAGGAATATTTATAATTTTAGTTATTGTGCTGTTAAAATATTTTATTTCTTTGACTGTCAAACGCTTTTATTATACAACTAATTTTTAACAACCCGCGTGGCTTAATTTTGACACGTAACGTTTGCATATACATTATACATAGATATACATTCATACATACCTATGTACATTATAAATACATTCTTAAATGTTCGTGTTTGTACTTTTTAATTCTTGTTCTTATATTTCCTTATATATGATTCTATTAACTAAATAAAATCTCGTGAATAACATTATTTTATGTCATTTACAAAGTTTGTTTTATGTACACAATACTTTTTAAATTATATGTTCATGTATAGCAAAAATTTTAATATAAACGTAATAATACTATACATCATTTGCAGGCAAAAAGGGCAAAAAGAACAAAGGTACAGTTATATCTTTACAATCCTTCCTCTCTAATGCTGACACACCTGTTGGAACTACACAAGTCTCAAAGAAATTGCGAAATTTGGATGGCGAAGACAGCGATGACGGTAGTAATACATTGCCATTAGTTTATCAGCTCCCTACTGCGCCTAGGGCAAATCGGATATTTGATGATAATTCCATTCCCCATAAACCCCCATTTATTGCGTATATTAATAATTTGCCATTTGATGCAAATGAAGACGACCTATATGAATTTTTTGGAAGTATTAATTTGATTTCATTGAGACTGCCACGTGAAGATGGTGAAAACGGTAGATCAAGGGGATTTGGCTATGTCGAGCTAGACAATAGAGATGATTTAATTTATGTACTGAGCTTACCGGATCCATCCATTAAAGGCCGTCGCATTCGCATTGAACTATCAAACGAAAACGATCAGCAAAATCGGCAGAAAAACAATCGACGTTTTGATGGCTTCGGAAGTAGTGGAGAAAACAGAGACTCTGGAAATTGGAGACGAGATAGTCAAAATAATGGTAGTAGTTTTGGCTATTCTAACTATGAACGAAGCTTTAATAGAGAAAGAAAGGTTTTACCGGAAAGAGATGAAACTAACACACCAGGCTCTTGGCGCACCTGCGCGAAACCACAATCAATTGATTCTTCTCCAACCCGAAGAGAAGATCTATTATCTGACAAATATCGCGAAAGTCGTGGAAGAAATGTAGAAAGATATTCACGAGAAGACAACTCAAAACTCGAAGAACGACCAAAATTAAATTTAAAACCACGGACTTTGCCACTACCACATGTGACGAAAACGGAACTTGAAAAATCTGTTGAGCATACAAAAATAGGTAAACAAAGCGGAAATTTCTCGTTAAATGTGTTTGGATCCGCAAAACCGGTTGATACAGCGGCAAGAGAATTGGAGATAACAGAACGATTAGCCCTCGCTCGAAAACAGGATACAAGCAGCTTAGAAGAGCTATGTGGAAAACTTACAGAAGTCGAAATGGATAAGAATGATAATGAAAGTTCAAACGAATCAGTTAGCTGGCGTCGCAATCAAGACAGTAGGGATGAAGACAAAGCCCATATAATTAATGGTAATTATTTCATTACTTCTATGATTAATTACGTTAAATTGTAATAATAATAATAAGTACAACGGTGTCGGTAAACGATTTAAGTTATAGCTTGATTTTTATGAAATGCAATAGTTTTTAATTTTAAAATGTACAGCACATTTATTTTTTGTATTATTTAATTTGTATTTATTAATTTGTTTTTGAATGACAATTTTCTGTACACCATTTGCATTTTCTGCACTACAGCGTCAATATATGTACATACTTTCGATAACTACACATCTAAAAACTTTCTGGTCAATTTTAACGACATAGTATCCAAAGAATCAGACAAACCCAGCAAAATACAATCGGTTTGTGGAATTGTGTGGGATCACCACTAAACATGAAAGAGGCGTTCTGCAAATTCACAAAAAGGGTTAATCGATCTGAGATACAAAAACAAATTTAATCATTCAGATTAATTTTACAAAAACATTTTATTTTAGTAAAAAACCTTCATCTTTAAAATGAATATTACCTTATTTAATTTGGAAAACTTTTGCGAACGCCTGACCACTTTTGAAATTCACGTTTGTTTTAACCAAAAAATTGAGTATTTTTTAAAAAGATAAAATTGGCTCTAAAAGATTGCCGCTCGGTCCCAATGGCAGTTATATGACATATGTAGTTGTACAATCTGGCTCATTCATTTTAACTACGGTCGTATACTGTCTTTGTAATTTAATTTATGTTATTTGTACTATATAATTTTAACCATAGATGCTTCATCGTTGCTGAGATAGAGCATTGTGCAAACCATGATACAATTATAACATGAAAGGAAGCTAACTTCGGCTCGCCGAAGTTTATATAGCCTTGCAGATAGAACTTCGATGACACTATAAATTATATATATTTATGTTAAGAAACAATGAAGTATTTTTATTTGAAGTACAAGTACAATGAAGTATTCTTTCATTTCATTCACTTATACATATTATATTTGCAGTTTTACATTCACAGATTTGTATTTTTGCTCCACATCTAACGATCGTTTGTACGGCACCTATATGATATACTCGTCCGATTTTCATAAAATTGTACACAAAATTGAAGAATAATATGAAATAGCTTTATCTCAAATTTGATGAAAATCTTTTGAAAACTGAAAATGTTATAATTTTTATTTTTTTAATTTCTCGATCGTTCCTATGGGATCTATATGATATAGTAGTTCGATTTTCATAAAATTTTACACAAAATTGTAGAATAATATGAATTAGGTGTATCTCTAATTTGATTAAATTCTGTTGAAAACTGAAAATGTTATAATTTTTTTTGTAAAAATTTTCCGATCATTCCTATGGCAGCTATATCATATAGTCGTCCGA
>NW_028257187.1:0-9838 GCF_035046125.1 Drosophila serrata | reverse complement strand
GTTGTCCGATTTTCATAAAATTTTATACTAAATTGTAGAGTATAGTAAAATGGCTATATCTCAAATTTGATCAAATTCTGTTGAAAACTGAAATTGTTATAATTTTTTTTGTAAAAATTATCCGATCATTCCTATGGCAGCTATATGATATAGTCGTCCGATCCGGCTCGTTCCGACTTATATACGAGTGAGAGTATATAGAAGGCTAACTGCAAAGTTTCATTCAGATAGCTTCAAAACTGAGAAACTAGTTTACGTAGAAACGGACTGACGGACAGACCGACATGGCTAGATCGACTCGGCTGTTGATCCTGATCAAGAATATATATACTTTATATGGTCGGAGGTGCCTCCTTCAGTGCGTAGCAAACTTCTGACTGAAATTATAATACCCTGCAAGGGTATAAAAACTATAACAGACGGACAGACGGGCATGGCTAAATCGACTCGGCTGTCGATCCTTATCAAGAATATATGGGCAATTCTCCAGAAACGTGCACCGCGGCCAAAAACTTAAAATTGCTTAAAAACGAGTATTTTTAACATGATTACATTAAAAATTGGTCAGGATGATCAAGACTGAGAGAATTTTTCATTTTCTAAAATAAGTTTCAAAAAAATCGATGTCAAACCCGCGCAAACGCAAATAATGTTGTTTTTATCAAAAAAAGGCATAAAAAATGGCATGTTTTGTTTTGATGCCCATCTCTTAAACCGAACCATTTTGCTTTAACTTTTGGTTTCTAATATGACATAAAAAACCCAAAGATTCAATATTAAGTGCAAAAGGACATATCCGATCACCAATATTCGTACAGTTTCAGTTTGAATTAGCGCTTTCCAAACTGTCGCGTGCGACATGTCGCGTGCGACCGGGACTAAAATTGAATTTAAAAAATAACTACTTAATATTTTAAAATCAAACAAAATACGTTAGTAAGATAATTCATTGCGTAATTCATTTAAATTTATTGTACTACAATTTTTCATCACGTTTCGCTGAAATCAGAGCTTAAACTGGTTTTTTTTCAAATGTAACTTCTATTTTTGTCGCGTGCGAACGCAGTACATTTTAGTGAATATCCTGAAAACAAACAAGGGTTCAAAATCGACCTTTGCACCAATTATAGTGCTAACCAAGAGCTATACGTTTCAATTTTTATAAAATTAAAATAAAGTCTTGGCACATGTGTTTTTTTAGTTTGAATGCGTACGAATGTCGCATTCGACACCAGAGAATTGCCCATATATAGAAATAGAAGACGCAGTCGGCAGAGCGTCGACTCGGTAGAAGTCGCAGTCGGAGCGTTGATGACGTTTGATGACAGTGGCCTATTGATAACATGCGGTACTGCAGGGATGTTTCAGACAAAGTGCCACGCCGGCTAATTCACCTTTTTATGGAGTATCAAAGCGAACAAAACTAAATCGATTTTGTAAAACATTTTTTTATTAAAATTTTTTTATTTATATATTTTGTTAATTTCTCACACAAAAACAATTTGAAACCAAAAAAAATGTATTTTACCAATTTTTTTTTGTTTTCTATTATTTTACTAAAATAAACCTATGTCAACAACATTTCAGATATATTAATAATTTCTGGACTATAATCACTTGACTTGATTTATTTTCGCAACTTGACATGTATCAGAGATAAAATAAATTTAAAAAACTTCAACAGCTGTACAGTATTAACACTGCAAATTATTATTATATATTATTATTATTATTCGATTATACGATTATATACACGATTAATCACGCAAACACGCTTTAGAATCATTAGAAAGAAAATTTAGTAAATAATGCAACGAGAAATAAGAAATAAGAAACTGACGACAAAGAGTTCTCACACTGTCAATCGAAACGAAAATAGCAGTACATAAAAATTAACTTATGTATGAAAGTGGTGAAAATA
The DNA here is from genome assembly GCF_035046125.1 of Drosophila serrata. NCBI lineage: Eukaryota > Metazoa > Arthropoda > Insecta > Diptera > Drosophilidae > Drosophila > Drosophila serrata. The sequence continues at coordinate 7,917 of NW_028257187.1, read as the reverse complement.
AGGTCTCCATAGAACATATAGGATGATTTAATGTCATTTCAATATTCGTGTACTCCCAATTGGACCAAAAATATAATAATAGGCTATCCTGCAGTACAACTCATCAGTAATTCATCGACGATTCATTAACTAAAAAAAAAAACTAAAAATTCTGGCTTTTTTCATGTCACAGATAGAACTTTCAGTACACCTAATTTGTAATTTGTTAATCTTTAATAGCTTATTCTTGTTGCAACCCATTGGAGACATTACTTGGTGGCGTTTGGTTACACTGGAAAAAAGTTTTTTTTGATTTACGAAAATGACCCCGCGTACACCCACAGAATAGACAAAATTGGTCCTAAATACTTCAAAAATAAAAAACTAAACGAAATTTAGCTGAAACGGTAAACCTGAGCCCTAGTACTGTCCAATATATCATTCAATACTTCGGTCAAAAAGTAGTTCGTAATATTCAATTAATTCCACTGTTTTCCATATAATTTCACGGTTACTTGTGTAATTCTACTGTTTTTAATTTAGTTTTACTGATTTCCATAAATTCCACTATTTATGATATGTATTTACTTCTTTACCAAAACTCTCACGCGATTATATTATTTAGAAAGGGAGCGTGCAAGAATCTACATGCTGATTTTTACTGATGACAGGCCTATGTGTTTCGGACTTTTTTTCATCAACGTTTCATCAAGAGAGAGCGAATGAGAGCGCGAGACTACCGGATTTGGCTCGATTGCCGCCTGAGAGCGTTGTCTCGGTAGAAGTCGCAGTTGGCTCGTTGAAGACATGAACTGCAGGGAAAGTACAAAATACTTATCCTATCACATACTAACGGAAGATTTGAGGCTTATTTCAATTGTTTTTTTTGTTTAAGAACTAAACAATTGTTTTACTAATACATATCTGGTTCGATAATTGCAACAACGAATTCGCAAATTATATTTCAATCATCTTTGTTGTCTAATGTAATTTTCGTTAATTGTACTACTACACGAAGGTTGATGACCTTTATATACATATATAATACTAGGAACCCGGCGAACTTCGTTTCGCCACCAGATGGCTTCGTTTTATGTAACATTTCGATTGGTGATACAAAATCTTTCTTTTTTGAACTTCAACGCATGCAATATCGGCATATAGTCGTCATTGGTCAAATAGCTACATTTTCATCATCACTGTAATTCTCCGTTGATGCCAATGATCTTCGTGTCCTTTATATTATTATATCCTTTATATTATTATATTTTGTCTTTCTTCGCTTAAGTTCTGTGAATACACATTGTCCTTTTGGACTATAACCTCAAATCCACATAATGAACACATTTCAACTTACCACCTTAAAGACAAATGCCTGCACTTTATTTATTTTATTGTTTTTAATTGAAATGTTATTAACCGACTACTTGATATTTTGGTTTGTACTTAATGCTATTTATCAGCGATGGATATCCCGATTTTATGTCGAACGGGATAAAAAGTATCTTATGTCCGTCTCCTGGCTCTAAGCTACCTCCCTACCAATTTTTACCCAAATCGGTCAAGCCGCGGTAGATGTGTTGTCACAGATTTTTTTTTTATATCGGTATCGATAGATTACCGATTACAGATGATGTTGACATTCGTTATGCGCGTTTTTTAAAATATCCAAAACTAAATGTATATTTTCGAATCTTTCTGAGACATTTTCTTTGTTTGCGTAAGAACCTTGTGCAGAGTATAAAAAAAAAAATCAAAATAAAATAAAATCAGCCAAATCGGTCAAGCCGGTTTCATGTTATGTGGCGACAACGAAAAACGGGTTTAATTTTTATATATATATAATAATATAATAGATATGATATTATTCTTTTCTGCACATTGCTGATATTGAATACTTTTGGACTAACGATAGCGCAACATCTGCCATTAATCAGCTAAATTTTTCTATAAAACGAATTGTTGTCTGAGTATCATCAGTTTGTAAAGAGACTAAGATGCCTGGTAAATAGTGATTTTTTCAGTGGTCACCGCAACTTTCAGTTGAACTAGGTTGACTCAGGATTTTGCAGTTGAGAGTCTGAAGGCACTGCGACAGTCTCGGATCATGGCAGCTAAGTAGCGCTTGTTGGAGGTAAATAATAATATGGAATCCAATTATACAACTTACAGGTATATTTAGCTAAACATGGTTTGAAGAATATGCTTAGTTTAACAGAAATAGTGGGGTTACAATGTGTTATTTCTAGATTTATTGTGTCAGCAGAATATGCTTACGCGCTTGCCCTGTTAGTTAATATTGTCACATTACATAATATTACTGCGACTGTTGAGTTACTTTATAAAATGTCGTAGGGAAATCCCTTGCATACAGCTCTATGTCAGTCACAAACACCATATGTTTCGTTGATGTTTTGTTGTCTACATCAGATCGGATTTTGATTAAACAATCTCACATACTGTTTCAGTCTTTTCGTTAAATATCTGAAAACGGTAATTGAAGTGCGTTCATCAATTGGCAACTCTATACATTGGTCAAACTCATCGGCATGCATGATTTTGTAGAGTTGCAGTACCGAATATGATCTAGGTGATCCCTTTGCTGCTTAGGAGACGATAGTATGGGACTAATAGTTCAGTGGGAAAGTTCGATAAGCACGCTGCTTATCTCCTTTTGCTTACTCCGAACCCCAGTTGCGAGTAGAGCTGTTGGGACCCTAAATGGTTGTTGTTAGTAGTCACCTTTATATTTGCCTATTACTCTGTTGATAGTTTCTAGTTCTTCTTGAGTTTTGATGAGTTCGTTGGTGGGTGAAGTGCTCTTTTTGACAATATTTATATTGGAATCCAGAATTTATGTTTGATTCTTCAATACCATTGTCGCGGAACGGATAAGCTAACCCGCTAGAATAGCGATAGTCAGTCAAGTTTGAATTACGCGCCACTAAGGCGAACCTTCGTTAAGTATGTATTCGGTATTTGAACTATGTTTGTAATTGGCCACACTGTTTATGGCCGAAAGCTATGTTAAGTTCGGCGCCACGGTTATTCCGATCGGCGATCCCAGCAGAGAAGGGAAGAGATACTGCGGTATGTAAAAGGGAAATAGGTTGAGGTTAATTCTAAGTATGTACTACTCCTCAACAGAATAAAACACTTTCGAGTAAGCTCATTACCACACTTCAAGTCCGAGTGTTGGATACGCTACAGGATCTGGTATTTCTTGTTTCGGTGGAGCAAAGGTGTTAGATGGCAACTCCCGGGATTTGGATCGGCGTCATTTCTTTTATTCGCATTCTTTTATTCGCATTCTTTGAGTTCGCATCTTAATTCGCATTAGAGTCGGAACCCTAACGGCATTTGGAAAACACGTACGGAGTTAAACGCGTGATATGCCGACGACACATTCGCCCAGACGGAGCTCCAGACGGAGACTTAATCAACCAGAGGTTACCGCAGCTACGACCACATCTGCAGCATCCGGCACACCGGCCGGCTTGGCGTATGCAGACGGTGGCCCACAGCGGCCACGGACTCCAGAGGAAGGAATCGGGGTAAAACGCACCACTGGACCTGCCCAAGCGGAAGCGCTGGGACAGGATGTGGACCCCACGACTTCACAGATTGCGAAGCTTATGGCAAGGATCGCAAATCTAGAGAAGGAGCTCCAACAGGCAAGGGCAAATGAAGGACTTGCGGCGCCCGCCAGGAATCCCGTTAGGAACGGGTCGAGTGGCGTCGGAGTGATTTATTTTCGCAACTTGACATGTATCAGAGATAAAATAAATTAAAAAAACTTCAACAGCTGTACAGTATTAACACTGCAAATTATTATTATATATTATTATTATTATTCGATTATACGATTATATACACGATTAATCACGCAAACACGCTTTAGAATCATTAGAAAGAAAATTTAGTAAATAATGCAACGAGAAATAAGAAACTGACGACAAAGAGTTCTCACACTGTCAATCGAAACGAAAATAGCAGTACATAAAAATTAACTTATGTATGAAAGTGGTGAAAATAAGGTCTCCATAGAACATATAGGATGATTTAATGTCATTTCAATATTCGTGTACTCCCAATTGGACCAAAAATATAATAATAGGCTATCCTGCAGTACAACTCATCAGTAATTCATCGACGATTCATTAACTAAAAAAAAAAAACTAAAAATTCTGGCTTTTTTCATGTCACAGAACTTTCAGTACACCTAATTTGTAATTTGTTAATCTTTAATAGCTTATTCTTGTTGCAACCCATTGGAGACATTACTTGGTGGCGTTTGGTTACACTGGAAAAAAGTTTTTTTTGATTTACGAAAATGACCCCGCGTACACCCACAGAATAGACAAAATTGGTCCTAAATACTTCAAAAATAAAAAACTAAACGAAATTTAGCTGAAACGGTAAACCTGAGCCCTAGTACTGTCCAATATATCATTCAATACTTCGGTCAAAAAGTAGTTCGTAATATTCAATTAATTCCACTGTTTTCCATATAATTTCACGGTTACTTGTGTAATTCTACTGTTTTTAATTTAGTTTTACTGATTTCCATAAATTCCACTATTTATGATATGTATTTACTTCTTTACCAAAACTCTCACGCGATTATATTATTTAGAAAGGGAGCGTGCAAGAGAATCTACATGCTGATTTTTACTGATGACAGGCCTATGTGTTTCGGACTTTTTTTCATCAACGTTTCATCAAGAGAGAGCGAATGAGAGCGCGAGACTACCGGATTTGGCTCGATTGCCGCCTGAGAGCGTTGTCTCGGTAGAAGTCGCAGTTGGCTCGTTGAAGACATGAACTGCAGGGAAAGTACAAAATACTTATCCTATCACATACTAACGGAAGATTTGAGGCTTATTTCAATTGTTTTTTTTGTTTAAGAACTAAACAATTGTTTTACTAATACATATCTGGTTCGATAATTGCAACAACGAATTCGCAAATTATATTTCAATCATCTTTGTTGTCTAATGTAATTTTCGTTAATTGTACTACTACACGAAGGTTGATGACCTTTATATACATATATAATACTAGGAACCCGGCGAACTTCGTTTCGCCACCAGATGGCTTCGTTTTATGTAACATTTCGATTGGTGATACAAAATTTTTTTTATTTTTGTTTTATTTTTGAAAAGTAATGGAGCCACTTTAACTTTTTCACTTGCGCAGCACAATCCCGCCGTTTCTTTTTTGAACTTCAACGCATGCAATATCGGCATATAGTCGTCATTGGTCAAATAGCTACATTTTCATCATCACTGTAATTCTCCGTTGATGCCAATGATCTTCGTGTCCTTTATATTATTATATCCTTTATATTATTATATTTTGTCTTTCTTCGCTTAAGTTCTGTGAATACACATTGTCCTTTTGGACTATAACCTCAAATCCACATAATGAACACATTTCAACTTACCACCTTAAAGACAAATGCCTGCACTTTATTTATTTTATTGTTTTTAATTGAAATGTTATTAACCGACTACTTGATATTTTGGTTTGTACTTAATGCTATTTATCAGCGATGGATATCCCGATTTTATGTCGAACGGGATAAAAAGTATCTTATGTCCGTCTCCTGGCTCTAAGCTACCTCCCTACCAATTTTTACCCAAATCGGTCAAGCCGCGGTAGATGTGTTGTCACAGATTTTTTTTTATATCGGTATCGATAGATTACCGATTACAGATGATGTTGACATTCGTTATGCGCGTTTTTTAAAATATCCAAAACTAAATGTATATTTTCCAATCTTTCTGAGACATTTTCTTAATATTTGTTTGCGTAAGAACCTTGTGCAGAGTATAAGAAAAAAAAATCAAAATAAAATAAAATCAGCCAAATCGGTCAAGACGGTTTCATGTTATGTGGCGACAACGAAAAACGGGTTTAATTTTTATATATATATAATAATATAATAGATATGATATTATTCTTTTCTGCACATTGCTGATATTGAATACTTTTGGACTAACGATAGCGCAACATCTGCCATTAATCAGCTAAATTTTTCTATAAAACGAATTGTTGTCTGAGTATCATCAGTTTGTAAAGAGACTAAGATGCCTGGTAAATAGTGATTTTTTCAGTGGTCACCGCAACTTTCAGTTGAACTAGGTTGACTCAGGATTTTGCAGTTGAGAGTCTGAAGGCACTGCGACAGTCTCGGATCATGGCAGCTAAGTAGCGCTTGTTGGAGGTAAATAATAATATGGAATCCAATTATACAACTTACAGGTATATTTAGCTAAACATGGTTTGAAGAATATGCTTAGTTTAACAGAAATAGTGGGGTTACAATGTGTTATTTCTAGATTTATCGTGTCAGCAGAATATGCTTACGCGCTTGCCCTGTTAGTTAATATTGTCACATCACATAATATTACTGCGACTGTTGAGTTACTTTATAAAATGTCGTAGGGAAATCCCTTGCATACAGCTCTATGCCAGTCACAAATATCCATATGTTTCGTTGATGTTTTGTTGTCTACATCAGATCGGATTTTGATTAAACAATCTCACATACTGTTTCAGTCTTTTCGTTAAATATCTGAAAACGGTAATTGAAGTGCGTTCATCAATTGGCAACTCTATACATTGGTCAAACTCATCGGCATGCATGATTTTGTAGAGTTGCAGTACCGAATATGATCTAGGTGATCCCTTTGCTGCTTAGGAGACGATAGTATGGGACTAATAGTTCAGTGGGAAAGTTCGATAAGCACGCTGCTTATCTCCTTTTGCTTACTCCGAACCCCAGTTGCGAGTAGAGCTGTTGGGACCCTAAATGGTTGTTGTTAGTAGTCACCTTTATATTTGCCTATTACTCTGTTGATAGTTTCTAGTTCTTCTTGAGTTTTGATGAGTTCGTTGGTGGGTGAAGTGCTCTTTTTGACAATATTTATATTGGAATCCAGAATTTATGTTTGATTCTTCAATACCATTGTCGCGGAACGGATAAGCTAACCCGCTAGAATAGCGATAGTCAGTCAAGTTTGAATTACGCGCCACTTAGGCGAACCTTCGTTAAGTATGTATTCGGTATTTGAACTATGTTTGTAATTGGCCACACTGTTTATGGCCGAAAGCTATGTTAAGTTCGGCGCCACGGTTATTCCGATCGGCGATCCCAGCAGAGAAGGGAAGAGATACTGCGGTATGTAAAAGGGAAATAGGTTGAGGTTAATTCTAAGTATGTACTACTCCTCAACAGAATAAAACACTTTCGAGTAAGCTCATTACCACACTTCAAGTCCGAGTGTTGGATACGCTACAGGATCTGGTATTTCTTGTTTCGGTGGAGCAAAGGTGTTAGATGGCAACTCCCGGGATTTGGATCGGCGTCATTTCTTTTATTCGCATTCTTTTATTCGCATTCTTTGAGTTCGCATCTTAATTCGCATTAGAGTCGGAACCCTAACGGCATTTGGAAAACACGTACGGAGTTAAACGCGTGATATGCCGACGACACATTCGCCCAGACGGAGCTCCAGACGGAGACTTAATCAACCAGAGGTTACCGCAGCTACGACCACATCTGCAGCATCCGGCACACCGGCCGGCTTGGCGTATGCAGACGGTGGCCCACAGCGGCCACGGACTCCAGAGGAAGGAATCGGGGTAAAACGCACCACTGGACCTGCCCAAGCGGAAGCGCTGGGACAGGATGTGGACCCCACGACTTCACAGCTTGCGAAGCTTATGGCAAGGATCGCAAATCTAGAGAAGGAGCTCCAACAGGCAAGGGCAAATGAAGGACTTGCGGCGCCCGCCAGGAATCCCGTTAGGAACGGGTCGAGTGGCGTCGGAGTGATTTATTTTCGCAACTTGACATGTATCAGAGATAAAATAAATTAAAAAAACTTCAACAGCTGTACAGTATTAACACTGCAAATTATTATTATATAT
>NW_028257186.1:0-4620 GCF_035046125.1 Drosophila serrata | reverse complement strand
TCCCTAAAAAGGGTCCAGTCTGAAATTAATCCACAACAAGAAAGGAAGCTAACTTCGGCCCGCCGAAGTTTAAATACCCTTGCAGATAGAAATTCTATGACTAGAAATCCATACCATATAAATTATATATATATGTGTTTAAAAACACTGAAGTAATACCTGCTTTTATTTCATTCACCTATACATATTATATTTGCAGCTTTATATTCACAGATTTGTATTTTTCTTCTACTTCAAACGATCGTTTGTATGGCACCTATATGATATAGTCGTTTGATTTTCATAAAATTTTACACAAAATTTTAGAATAATATGAAATGGCTATATCTCAAATTTGATTAAATTCTGTTGAAAACTAAAAATGTTATCGCCACCGCGATTGTCAGTCTTCCGACAACAGCCACCGCCATTCTCATTCCTCTCAAATTTCTCGATCGTTCCTATGGGAGCTATATGATATATTAGTCCGATTTTCATAAAATTTTACACAAAATTGTAGAATAATATGAAACGGCTATATCTCAAATTTGATGAAAATCTGTTGAAAACTGAAAATGTTATACTTATTAATTGAATTAATTTCTCGATCGTTCCTATGGGAGCTATATGATATAGTCGTCCGATTTTCATAAAATTTTACACAAAATTGTAGAATAATATTAAATGGCTATATCTCAAATTTGATCCAATTCTATAGAGAACTGAAAAAGTTAAAATTTTTTTTGTAAAAATTTTCCGATCATTCCTATGGCAGCTATATGATATAGTCGTCCGATCCGGCCCGTTCCGACATATATACGAGTGAGAGTATATAGAAGGCTAACTACAAAGTTTCATTCAGATAGCTTCAAAACTGAGAGACTAGTTTGCGTAGAAACGGACAGACGGACAGACGGACAGACGGACATGGCTAGATCGACTCGGCTGTTGATCCTGATCAAGAATATATATACTTTATATAGTCGGAGGTGCCTCCTTCACTGCGTTGCAAACTTCTGACTAAAATTATAATACCCTGCAAGGGTATAAAAATTGTGGCATTCTTTGCATTAATATTTATCCAGATTTTTATATAACCATTTTTTCGATAACCCAAGGCTTACAAAAATCATAACTAAGCCAAAAAAGCATTAATTTCAAATCGGAAAGCTGTTCTGTGCTAGTTTTTAATAGGTTAATAAATCTGCTTACCTAAAATACATTTTTAAAATATATAAAATTTTGACAATTTTTCAAAATGTCAACAAGGTCAAAAAGTCACTTAAAAAGTCTGAAAAAATTTCAAAAATTTTATTTTCTTTCCTTTATGTCTAGAAAGATTCGCCTATTGATGCTGATCATGAATATATATGGATTATGGGGTCGGAAATGACTTCTTCACGGAGTTTCATTCTTCTGACTGAAAGAATACCACCTAGTAAGGGTATTAATATTTGCATTCTTTTTATATGACGATTTTTCTATAGTCCAAAGATTAAAAATCTCATAACTAAGCCAAAAAAGCACTAATTTCAAATCGGAATGCTGTTCTGTGATAATTTTTAATAGGTTAATAAATCTGCATCCCTAAATTACATTTTTAATATATAAAATTTTTTGTCAATTTTTTAAGATGTCAACAAGTTAAAAATATTACTTAAAAATTATAAAAAAAATTTTCATTTTTTTTTTATCTTTCCTAGATGTCTATAAAGATTCGCCTATTGATGCTGATCAAGAATATATATGGATTATAGGGTCGGAAATGACTTCTTTAGTGAATTGTAAGCTTCTGACTGAAATTATAATATGCTGTAAGGGCATAAAAAACATTAATTGGTTAACCACAATTGGAAAGGTGTGTTATTTCCCTATGACACTAAATATTTATATTTTAAATAATTAATATCTAATAATAGATATTAATACGAATATTTAAATAAAAATGCCAAAACTTTCACCTCATTGAAATGTTTAAACACATTCACTTTAATTTAAATTGATTCTCCCCCAAAATTCTCAAATCTGCATTACAAGACTATCGGAAAAGCACAATTAAAGCAGTCAAAGATATTTTACCAATAATATCAGTCAATAAAATAGTAATAAAAGCCACAAACATTCCCTTTGCCTGTCGGATATTGCTATACCAACCACTCCACCCACCATCGGCACCACCACACAAAAGTCATATTTAAATTTCATTCCCGAAGAAAACTTTTCCACTCGAAGAACTTAATTTTGCCGGCATTTTGCTGGCATTTTCCCGCAATTACATTGCTCCACTGTGCTTCGACATTTATGCGAAAAGCTGACGTCTATCCCGCAGCAGCACAAAAGAGGCTTGGGGGAGGGAAAGGCGGTTGGAAAAGCGAAGAAAAAACTTTGCATAGCATATTTACACATGGCCTTTGGCATTGTTTTCACAGGCGGCGCGATATCAACATGCAAGTTGCGTTGTTGCTGTAGTTTTTGGTGGCTTTTTGGCATCCTAAAATAGTTGGCGGCCGTCTGTTGTGGTTAGCATATTCAACTTGTTCTACTATTTTTATACCACTCTTTTTTATTTATTTATTTTATGTTACTTTTCTGGCCATGTCGAACACAAACAACCAAATTGCCGAAAAGTGGCCCGTGGAAAATCTTTTGTTACTTGGGATTTTACTCTCTGGCACTCTGACAGCCGGGAATGTCAACTGGCTTGACTTTGTTTCCATTTATAGAAAATTTTATTGGTACTTTGGATCCAGAATTTCTGGGTTCTGGGTATGGGTTTGGGTTTGAGTTTGGGCCATGACGACGACAGTGAATTTTCTAATTAGTTTATTAGAACATTAAAAAAATTAAATTACAAAAAAAACCGAGTTGTGGTGGCAGACGTTTGGCGAACGAAAAAAAAAGGTGGTGCGTGGCTTCGAGTGTAAAATGCGAATCATATATTTCATCTGCTTAGCCTAGCTTATCTAAGGTTGGCGAAGGCGAGGCGAATTCGCGAAGAGCGCGAGAGAGCTTTATTGCGCTCTCGCCTTCGCCCTAAACTAACTACACTAGACTTCACAATTATGACTTCAGCCAACACCGGCCCCGTTGAACGCCTCCACGGCTTCAACCTCCTGGAAGCGGCGCCAGCTTGTGGATCGCCCTTCGGAAGATGGCTCCATCGCTCCGTCTAAGGTCGACGACCCTGACCATGCCGTCCTCCCCTGCGTGCGTTGCGACGATCCGTCCGAGGAGCCACTGTTGAGGCGGCAGGTTGTCCTCTGCCACTATGACGAGCTGTCCCTCCTTGACGTTCTCCTGGTCGTGGTGCGACTTGCCTCGTATTTGAAGGCCCAGCACATACTCCCGGGACCATCGCCGCCAAAACATTTGCTTGGCTGACGAGACAAGCCGCCATCGCCGCAAGCAGCTGAGACCCGCCTGGTCCGGGGTCCGCAGTGCTGGTGCTGCGACGAGGGGCCCGCCTGTCAGCAGGTGTCCTGGAGTGAGTGCCTCTCCGTCGCTTGGGTCCTGGCTGAGAGCTCCGAGGGGCCGCGAGTTCATCATGGCCTCGATTCCGACGAGGACTGTCCCCAGCTCTTCTGCGTTGAGGAGTGCGCCGCCCACCGCTCGTAGGAGTGGGTGCTTGGCAGTTTTGACACCTGCCTCCCATAGTCCGCCCATGTGCGGAGCCCGAGGGGGTGTGAACGCAAATTCGCATCCTCTTTTTTGATGCGAATTCGCGAATCGCGTCTGCCTGCTCCTCGAGCCTCTCGCGAAGAGCCTGGAAGTGGCGACTCGCTCCGACGAAGTTCGTCGCGTTGTCGCAGTGCACGGTCTGGGGACATCCTCGGCGACCAATAAACCTTTGGAAAGCCAATAAAAAAGAGTCAGTACTTAGGTCTGAAACAATTTCTAAATGAACCGCCTTGGACGCAAAACAAACAAATAATGCAATGTAGGACTTATATGGGGGCCTTCCTCGTATTTTCAATGTCGTATAAACAGGGCCACAAAAATCAACGCCACATATTGCAAATGGGCGGAGAGCACGGAGTCTTTCTGCGGGAAGATTTCCCCATAATTTGAGTCATCAGTCGGGGCTTGTATTTAAAACAGCGCACACACGATCGAACTGTCTGACTGCAGAGTTCCTGAGCGTTTATGGTCCAAATACGCTGTCGTAGGATGCTCACAAGTGCTCGAGGGCCGACATGAAAATTTGTGTGGTGCAAATGCCGGACGTAGCTCTGCACAAATTGGGAGCGTTTCGTCAACAGCAAGGGAAACTTGGCATCGTAGGATATAGGAGCGTTTGCTAGTCGCCCCCCAACTGGCAACAACGAAAAATTGCACCAAGTGCCGGTGTCTTCATGGATGAATGGGTTCAATCGCTGAAGACTTGGGCCGACCTTGGAACCTTTACGAATTTTTACTATTTCTACTTGATACTCGTGATTCTGGATTATTTCGACTCTCTTATTAAATGCTTCATTATATTCAGTCGGTGACAGAGTTTTTTCGAAAACTATACTCTTGTCTTTACATTTTCTTATGAAGCGGAACATATAAGCAACACTCTCAGCAGTTTCAGGTGTGACGAGAATCCCTCGATGACGTCTAGCAAATCGGAAGTTTGCACCGCAGCGGTCAGTCCGACCA
>NW_028257185.1:0-28955 GCF_035046125.1 Drosophila serrata | reverse complement strand
GGTATTTCGTAAGTTAAAAAAAAATATGTTTTATTTTTATTTAACCGAAATAAGTTACAAGATATTTGTATGTATGAAGAACACCGACCGAATAATTTCGTGTCTCAAACTGAACTCAACTTATTGAACTAGGATGGGTGACGAAACAAACCTCGTTTCGAGCTTTTTGTGGATCTTTTGATTGATTTCGAAAGATTCTAAGAGAGAGCTTAATTGATTATTTAATTTCTCTTGGATTCAAGTGCATTCGCTCTTGGATACAGAGTGCTTCTTTGAAATTTGATAATTTTGTTTTCGAGCTAACGAGTCCGAACTTTGAGCGTGTGAACGCGACAAATAGGAAAGGATGTTTAGACAATAAAATTGTTTAGTCTACTACTGGGGACTTGTGTTTATTCTACTGTCGAACTCGTGTGGAGTTGTGGTGTCCAATGACTGTATGGTTATCATTCGATGATGATTTATAGGGTGTACATATATGTGGAATAAGTAGGCATGTGCTAAAGTCTATGCGACTGTGGACATGTCACTCCCCCAACCTTTGAATTTAGCCTGTCCTCAGGCGGATAACGTGGGATAAATCATAATGTTATTTTCCGGTATGATCTGATCATTTACAATTTGTTCCAGGGATCGGTTGTTCTTCTTGTGTTTTCTTATATTTAACAATGAGTTTCTTAGGTATACTCTTAAATTTATAACTGACATACAATATTAAACTTAGGATTGTAATAACAAAGGATGTAAGACATATGATTTGAAACATGCTGTAATATTTTACATGGGATTCAATTATATACTCTTTGTCTGAATGTATGCCAAAGGTTCTATTTTAGTAATGTTGTTTACAATATAAATTGACTGTGTAAAATCTGCAAGGTTGTTTGAAATTATGAATTCATCTATTTGCATAGTACAATTTTTTATTTTAATAATGTTGTTTCCATGTATAGAAACTCTATTGTTGATACAATTTTGATTAACAATTGTTTCCGGAATGTTCCAGGTGACTAATATGTTTGGTTTAACATAATTGATTTGGAAATCTTTTTTGTGTTTTAGTGTATTTACATTCAGTAGGTTCTTGTTTAATAATTCCTATTAAACACTTATCGAAAATTGGTTTACCTGTGTGTGTATCTTATCTTCGTAAATATAAAACTTATCAAATATGGATTCAGTAAGATATGCGTTGGACTCATCAGGATATGGAACTATATTGAATATTGGGACTTTTGTTATCTAGGTAGGAACATGGGATTTTATTAAAATTTCGTTTGTATCTGTTTTCAGCCAAGTGGATGTTTTAATCTTTAGCATTTTCTCGGAATTTACTTGTTTTAAATAATCATGTTTAAGTAACTATTTTCGGATTGAAATTTCCAGTCTCGTGAGTTGCATACCCATTTCTATGTCTTCAATATACTCAGTGAATTGTTGTAAATTGAAAATAAGTACTGCTACCTGTTGTTGTTTTTCGTTTTCAATTTTCAATTTGTTAATGATATCTATCCCGCTGTTAATCACATCAATAATCATATTCAAATCATGATTCTCAAACGGAATTTTCTGACAAGTTATTAATTTTGCTTTCTAACTCACCTCTGTCGTCTTGATCCAGTGTGCCAAATAAATATTTGTATGCTGTTCCTACAATATTTACTAGACCTCGTTTGGTTCTCTTGATTATTCTCAAACCATTTATTTCCCGTTTTAGTTTTTCAACTAAGTAATCTATTTGGATTACGTCAGGAAAATGTTTCGCTTCATCCAACAAGTTCTCAAACATTAACATGGTATTAGTTATGTTTATGCTTAAGTAATAATATTCGTAACTAGTAGGTATGTCCGTTTAACTCCTGTCTGAAATAATAGGTATCCATTTTAGCACTTATTGCGTTTAATTCTATGCTATTGCCTTGGGCTACGGTGATGAGAGCGATGATTGCCAGACTTACAATCATTATGGGGCATCTTTTAATCTTCTTCGACGGGTCTGGAATTATCGTATTTACTTTTGTTAGTTTTCTTTTGTTTCTTGAACTTGGACTTGTAATGTACGATTTTCCTGCTTCTGTTTGTTTCTTCGAAGTGTTTATCATCCACTTGTCTAATCTGACCTGTTTTCTAAAACGGGTTGGTCACCTTATTTTTGACTAATGGTGATTGCCTGTATTTCGTATCAACATCATAACTATGTCTGTTTTTGTTTAGCTGGTCAATCTTGTTAATTTTGTTTTGTTGTACATCAAAATCAGGGCTACCTGCGTATAGAAAAATGTATGCTGGAGTCCTTTTTGGTGGTATTGTGCCTTGTTTTGTGATTATAAACGTCTTGATTATTTTAAAATTTTGTGTATAGATCTTTTCTATATTTTGTTCACTACCAATAATTCTCAGCTTCTCATTTACGGTCTTATGAAATCTTTCTATATCGGATAAATTTGTTTTTGGTTGTTGTGATGGTTATATTTACACCTTCTGATTTTAGCCAGTTTTGCAATGCTATACACATAAACGCTGAATCTTTATCTGCTTTTATTTCTTGCGGTTTTCCCATGTCATTAAATATCTTCATGAGGGCTCTTTTTGCTTCTAGCCAATCTCTACTCTTTACTTCGATTAGGGTAGCAAATAAGTGCATACAATCTGTATGCAGGATAGGAAGATTTGGTTCCCTGTTAGAGAAAAATCAATCACGTATTTTTCTCTAGCGTTTAGGACTTCGGGTGTCGTTTCGAATACAAGTTTTGTATTCCTATGTTCAGTTTTAGCTATATTGCAAACTTCGCATTCATTGATAATATTCTGATTGAGTTTCTGACTGTCAGGATAGTAGTATTCTTCTTTAAACCAATTAATGGTTTTTTCTATACCTGGGTGTAAAAGTTCCTTATGTTTCTTTAAGATTAGATCTTTAAATTCTGCATACGTCAGAATATCAGTTAACTTCTGAGTACATCGCAGCAATTTTGTGAAACAATTAGGGCTTATGATTTCGATATATGCCCTTTGGAATATCAGAAAGTCGCCGTCATCTGGGAAATAAATAGTGCTTTTCTTTGTGCAAAAATATTAATTGATGAGGTTTTTAGCTAACTCGATTGTCATTTCTTTATATGTGATTTTAATTTTTAATTTCTGAAAGTAATGACTCGTGTTAACTGTGTCTACATCTCCTTTTACCATTTCTATTTGTCTGGAGAAATAGTTTAGGGATCTTTCGGTGATGGAGATGTAATTTAAGTTATCTTCAGCAGCGCTATGAATTGTTGCATCCATGCTATCAGCAATTTCGCCAACCATGGCTTCTTCTATTACTGTGCGGGAAAGATCCGGTACATAATTTTCTTTGCCTGGAAGATACTTAATTTTGTAATCAAATTCATTCAATTTGATTTTCCACCTTTGTAGTTTCATGTTAGGTTCTTTTATGTTGTTAAGCCACACCAATGGTTTGTGATCACTTAATATTTCAAATGGCCTTCCGAATAGATATGACCTAAAATATTTAGTTGCCCAAACTATAGCTAACAATTCTTTTTCGATAGTAGCATAGTTTATTTCGTGTTCGTTTAGCGTTCTGCTTGCGTAACATACAGGCTTATGGTTTTGTGACAAAACAGCACCAATTGCTATATTGCTAGCGTCAGTTGTTAAAAAAAAGGATTTTGAGAAATCAGGGTAGATTAAAATCGGGTCTGAAGTTATCAACACCTTTAGTTTTTCAAATGACTTTACATAATCTCTGCATTTGGTATCAATTACCGCTCCTTTTTTCAACTTAGGGTCATAGGTTTAACTACCTTAGCAAAGTGAGGAATGAACTTGCGATAGAATCCACATAATCCTAGAAATGATTTTATTTGTTTAGGAGTTTTTGGTAATGGGAAATTTGTGATTGCGTTCGTTTTGTTTGGGTTAGGTCGAATTCCATTAGTAGTGACAATATGTCCTAGGAATTCTGTTTCCTTCCTCATGGACTCACATTTATCTAATTGCAATTTTAAGTTAGCGTCCCTTAATTTTTCGAAGACTTTCTTCAATGATAAAATATGTTCCTCCAATGAAGTGGAGTAAATTATGATATCATCCAAGTATACCAAACAATCCTTGTAGATTAAATCTTCTAACAAGTTGTTCATGCATCTCTGAAAAGTTGCCGGTGCATTTTTAAGGCCAAAGGGCATGCGGGTATATTCATAATGCCCATGTTTAGTTGAAAACGCTGTTTTTGCAATAGATTTCTCCTCCATCTGAATTTGATGGAAACTTTTAGCTAGGTCAATAGTAGTGAAATACTGACATCTTCCCAGTTTGTCAAGTATTTCGTCCATTCTAGGAATCGGAAATTTATCATTTATTGTTATTTCGTTAAGATTCCTATAGTCGACTACTAATCTGAATTTCGGTTTACCTGAGGCGTCTGCCTTCTTTGGAACTACCCAAATGGGTGAACAATAGGGGGACTTAGATTTTCGGATAATGCCCTGCTCTATCATTTCCTTAATTTGTTTATTTACCTCCTGATCAACACTCTGGGGGTATTTGTATGGTTTGCGATAAACCGGATCTTCATGTTGAGTTTGGATAACATGTTTAATGGTACTAGTGAAAGTCAAATTCTCACCTTCTCTGTACTGAATGTCTCTATATTTGTATAGGACCTTCTTTAAACATTCCTTTTCTTCAACATTGAGGTGTTCGAGTCTAACTCATTACATTCGCGTAATTCATTATTGATCGCGAAGTTAATTGTTTCGTCAGTAATGGATGTGGGATCGGATTGCATTGCATCTGCATCCTCTGCATCTTTACTGTTTTTGGAAGTAAAGGCACTTTAGGGGTGCGGTCTTCTCCACTTTTTGTTTGGTTTTGGGGTAAACCTTTTTGTCTTTTGGACAGGGACACTTTTTTAGTGTGGTCTCACCCTTTTTGATTGGGTCAAGGCGTCTAGTTGATGCGGTCTCGCCCTTTTTGGTTGGGTCAAGGCATCTAGTTGATGCGGTCTCGCCCTTTTTGATTGGGTCAAGGCATCTAGTTGATGCGGTCTCGCCCTTTTTATCCTCGTATCTGAATTTATAGGTTTTTGAACCTAAGGTTACAGTCTCCTTTTCATAATCAATCTTTGCTTTGGTATCTACTAAGTATTGACGACCTAACAGGAAATCATAATTTTGAGAAAATTTGTGAACATAGAATTTTTGTTTGAACGGACATATTACATTGGGCTTAATCATTATACTTTTCGTTAATTTTATTGGGCCCTTAATTGTATATACCGTGAGGTTTTCTTTATTTTCTTTTAAATTCGCAAAATTTTCCCTAATGATGTTAATGGATGACCCTGTGTCTATCATACCTTTGTAAAGATTGTTTTGATAATCAATTCTTACATATGGATTGACACTTCCTCTTCTCCCGTATCCGAGATTTCCGAGGCAGTTTGATGAAAATTTACGTCTACCTCCATTTTAGTCTGTCCACTACTACTTTCTCTTTGTCTTTTAACGGGACCATTATTACACGGGTTGTGTGAAGTAGAGGGCTGATAGTTTAATGGGTTATTCTGCCTACCTTGATTTAACTTGTTCCTAAAATTGTGATAAACTTGTGGGTCAACAATAGTTGGGTTATTTGGGTTTCGATTCTGGGTATTTCGATTCGAGTAACTGGCTTGATTATTATTTTGAGACGTAGGCGAATAGTAAGAATTTGTGTTATGTTTGGTATTGTAATATCTTTGATTATTATTTAAATTTTTATTTCCCTTATTCCTGCGATTATAATCGTGAGATTTTTGAAAACACATGTCTTCAGGATTTGCGTCATAAAGACCAAGTTCCATAGTGGCTTGTTTTAACTTTGGAATAGTGTCAATATCCTTACGAGCCAACGACATGTACATTCTATCTGGTAATTTCTTATCGATTGTAGACTTGATAGTTCATTTTAACATATCGGAATAATTGCTCTTAACTACGGGATTACATTCTAGTTCTAACTTATCAAAGATATTACGATGCTGTGCTTCCAGCATCTGGATGAACTTACTGATGCTCCCTGAATATGGCGTCTCCTCCAGTTGTTTTATCAGCGTTACATATGGTCTATGATCCTTAAACGATGTGGAAAGGGTTTCTCGGATCTCCATCCATGATGTTGCTCCTGCTTGGATTACTGCTTCTAAGGCGTTGTCCACTATTACTCGTTTTATAGCGCCGTAGATTATATGAGCTTGCCGGTTATCTTGTGTTGGGTACAGGGTCAGCAGTTGATCAACCTGGTGATGAATATTGACAGCTTCCCTGGTGTGCCATCGTAATAATGCAGCTCCTTGATTTGGTTCAGCAATTGATTTAAGTGTAGCTCGGAGAGTTGTAGCACTGTTGCCATTTTTAGTTTTGTTTTATTTAAAAGTCACAGAATTAAAAATTCGGGTTTGAACTTTATTTCCGACCGCACGGGATTTTCGATTTAGAATACTACTTGCACGTAGATTCTTTAGCGGATCAATTTTTTAATCACTATTTCAATTCGTTGGTCTGGATAGCTAGTTGTATAGCTTATCCTTTTAGTTGACCAATACCGTACTGAAAGGATTATTTTAATTTTTGATCCTACCGACTGCGCCAATTAAATACTTGGTTATTCGTAAGTTAAAAAAAATTATTTTTATTTTTATTTTTATTTAACCGAATAAGTTACAAGATATTCTTATGAGAAGAACACCGACCGAATAATTTCGTGTCTCAAACTGAACTCTGCTTATTGAACTAGGATGGGTGACGATCAAGCCTCGGTTTCGAGCTTTTGTGGATCTTGATTGATTTCGAAAGATTCTAAGAGAGAGCTTAATTGATTATTTAATTTCTCTTGGATTCAAGTGCATTCGCTCTTGGATACAGTGCTCTTTTGAAATTTGATAATTTTGTTTTCGAGCTAACGAGTCCGAACTTTGAGCGTGTGAACGCGACAAATAGGAAAGGATGTTTAGACAATAAAATTGTTTAGTCTACTACTGGGGACTTGTGTTTATTCTACTGTCGAACTCGTGTGGAGTTGTGGTATCCAATGACTGTATGGTTATCATTCGATGATGATTCATGGGTGTACATATATGTGGAATAAGTAGGCATGTGCTAAAGCCTATGGGACTGTGGATATGTCACTATATATATATTTACATATATATGTACATATATGTCGGAACGGTTAAGATCGGACTACTTTATTATATACTTGTTATAGAAACAACTGGATTATTTTAAGAAAATAAATTAGAACTTTTTTTTCAGTTTTCAATATACTTACATATAATTTTAGGTATAGTCATTTTATATCATGACAGAATTTCGGTTCTTAATAATTGTTCACGTCATGAGGCCCTTCGCGGCGGCCGCAGCGCCGCCTCTGTTCATATATGTATATTTATATATATACATGTATATATATACATACATATACATATACATACATATATATATATATATATATATATATGGAAATTGACTGCAGAGTTTCATTCAGATATCTTAAAACTGAGAGACTTTTTTGCGCAGAAACCGAAACACACACTTTTCCATTTAGAGCCAAGCTGAAAATGTAAAAAAAGAATTGCAAAAATGAATTGGATTTTGAAAAGGAAGCTTCCGTAGTGTCGGATCAGTCAAACTTGTATTTGTCAAATAACTTTTGGAGAATTTAGACATACTGAGCTTAGCAACCAAACTTTATGAAATATCCGTTTCGAAGGAACCATGTGTGAAGTGGGGCGGCTTTGATAAGAGCACTCGATGTGTTATCTTTCACATAAAACTATTTAAGGTTTTGCGCGACGAGCGTAATGGAAATCCAGAGGGAGAGGTATGGAGAGCACTCGGAATATTTTTAGGCTGCAAGCGGTATCATACCGCCTTTTGAAAATGATCGCCCGTTTGGGACAATCACTTAAAGACCTAATTGTAATCTAGCGAAGCGTTAGCTTCCTTTTCTATTTAATTTAATATAGTACAATTAAATTTATATTGAACTTCAAATTTGCTAAATTTTTGAATGATGAGAGATGTAAGTTTAGAGTTAGTGAGCTTTTAGCTCTCTTATCTCTGAATCAAAAAGATTAATAGAATAAAGGCATGCTTAAATATACATATAAGGTATATGGTCATCAAAACCGTAAAATTGGATTGTAAGCTTATTCATAAATTACATAATTTCCTTTAGTTTCAATAAATTCTTGCAGTCGTCGCGGTACTGAATCTATTAAATTTTTGATAATTTTTTAATATGCTGCTTCCCAAAGAGAAGTGATCTCAAAATTTGTCTGCACTCTGGTTTTATTCAATTATACTGTTCTTTTACGTTTCATAAGAGACCAGACGTTTTCAAATATATTTAAATCTGGACTTTGGGGTGGCCAGTCCGAAGTGATAACACCAACATCCTTCAAAAATGTTGTAATCATCTTGGCTTTATGTCATGTGGCGTTATCCTGTTGCAGAATGAAGGATTGTCCAATAAGCCTGTGTTTAGAAGTAAATGCATTGTCATTCAGAACCCGCTAATATTGGCCTTGGTTCATCGAGCCAGTGATAGGAACGAAGTCACCCAGTCCATTATACGCCACACATCCCCAGAACATCACAGAGTCACCACCATGGTTTCCTTTTTTGCGAACGGGCCGCCTTTTCTGCCTTTGTAGCGTTAGCTTCGGTAATCTTACAAATGAATATATTTTTGGTCAATTATATTCAATGGAGCTTTCATCTGTCCACAGAACGCTCCTCCTGAACTCCTTTGGCTTCTGGAGATGTTCCTTTGCGAAAGACAGTCTTTCTTATTATTATTATGTATGGTACGTCCTTGGCTTTATAAGTCTTAATAACAAGTTCTTTTAATCTTCGACAGATTGTGCGCTCACTAATTGGGGTCTTATCGGTCAAATTAAATTGATCTGCTGCTGATTGAGACTTTAGAAAAACATGATCTTCTTAAATTACGCATGTCATTATGCTTTTTAAACTTTTTAATTTGGTAGTGCACAGTTTGACGCGAGACATAAAACTCATTGGCAATGTCTTTGACTGCTTTTCCAGCCTTAAACTTTGCTACCATTAAATATCTGGTAATCAAACTGAGCTCAGCCGTTTTACACATGTTTTTAATAACTTTTTATCTTAATAACAACGTTTAAGATTGATTAAAGCTAAACACAGAGTTGTTTGATTCTCGCGTGTTTAAAAATGTGAAAATATTTCCATAAAGATGCTGTCTAAATACTTTTGCCACCCAAAAAGCCGTTGTCTGCGTGCATTCTTATCTCCAGAAAGAAAATACAAAAGTTTAAATTTGGCACGCACAAAGATCCAGGCAGTCCGATGCAAATTTTGTTTTCAAGGACACATTTCTTACCCTAATTATTGGTTTTCTTATATAACCTAACTCTAATACAATTAACTAACTAGTTATAAATTTAAGTATCTTATATTTAATATGTTTAAAAACATTTAATGACGATATTGTGAATTGTGCACTTAAATTTAAATCTAATTTTTTCAAGTCCTACAAATCCGAGAAAATTAATTGACCTAATTCTATTATTTACAATTTATTAATATTAAATCCAATAAATATAAACTTATTTACTTCGGGGCTTAAAAATGATATCGAAATGAAATTGAACATTATGACCTAAGGAAATTAATTAAAATAAATGATGTAAAATGAAGAATATTGTTTTAAAAAAAAATAATGGGTTTATAAAAAAAAAAAAAAAACAGAAAGGAAGCTAACTTCGGCACGCCGAAGTTTATATACACTTGCAGATAGAACTTCGATGACTAGGAATCCATACAATATAAATTATATATATTTGTGTTAAGAAACAATGAAGTAATACCTGCTTTCATTTCATTCACCTATACATCATAGATTTGCATTTTTCCTCTACAACACACGATTGTTTGTAAGACACCTATATGCTATAGTCGTCTAATTTTCATGAAATTTGACACAAAATTTAAGGTTAATATAAAATGGCTACACCTCAAATTTGATGAAAATCTGAAAAATTTTAAATTTTAAATTTTAAATTTTATTGAATTTGGGATATAGCCATTTTTTTTATCAGTTTTAAATTTGGAGTAAAATTTTATGAAAATCGGACGACTATATCATATAGCTCCCATAG
Organism: Drosophila serrata; assembly: GCF_035046125.1. Taxonomy (NCBI): domain Eukaryota; kingdom Metazoa; phylum Arthropoda; class Insecta; order Diptera; family Drosophilidae; genus Drosophila; species Drosophila serrata. Next base: position 18,766 of record NW_028257185.1, on the reverse strand, counting down.
GAACGATCGAGAAATTAATTCAATTAAAAAGTATAACATTTTCAGTTTTCAAGAGATTTTCATCAAATTTGATACATAGCCATTTTATAAGAAAAAAAAGAAATTAGTAAAATTAAAGCTTAAAACTTCTTCAGCTTTCACCAAATTTTCATCAAATATGATATATAGCCATTTTATTTTAATCTACAATTTTGTGTAAAGTTATAAAATAAAACCGGACTACAATATCACATAGCTGCCTAGGAACGAACAAAAATGAATACAATTAAATATTATAACGGACTACTATATCACATAGGTGTCATACAAACGATTGTTAGATGGGGAGAAAAAATACAAATCTGTGAAATAGCAAGGCAATCTTTGGTTTGTATCCCAATTTGCGCCGCGTAGAGAGAAATGTAAAAAGTTGAACCAATTCGATGCGTTTACTATGGACGTCGTATTGAGGGCCCCCAACACAAGATCCATACTCCAAGATAGGACGAACTTATAAAATATGTAAGGATTTAGTAACATTGGGGTCATTGAATTCTTTCTACCACCGTTTAATAAATCCTAGCACACCTCTGGCTCTATTTACCATAGACGACATAATGTCAAGTTTAGGGTCCAAGCAGACACCCAAATCAACTGAATTAATTTTCAAAGAGCAGCAGTTCAGCGTATACGTAGCAAGCTTAGGAACAAGACGAGAGAATGTCATTAGCTTGCATTTAGAGCCGTTTAAGTTTAATAGGTTAACACGTATTCTGCAATTCAGATAACTGGAGATCCAATTAAGAAAATCAATTGGAAAACCCATTAAATCGAGTTTCCTTACAAGGAGAGAATGGTTAACAGAGTCAAATAGAAAGGGAGCTCCAAAAGATTTGTTGTTGTTGATCTTCGCTTAACAAAACCATGTTGACGTGGAGAAATAACTGATCTGCAAGTGAGCAGTAATTATGTTTTTGGAATGGCCTACAACTTAGAGATTCCTCTTTAATTGTTGGCATCCGATTTTCTACAATTTTTGTGGAGAGGAATAACAAACGATTTCTTCCAAATAATGGGAAAGTGAGAGGTTTTTAAAGATAAGGTAAACAATTTCTGAAGGGTATAACACAAGACGTCGGTACAATACCTGAGCACACAGCTAGGAATTCCGTGGGGACCTGGCGAATAGACTGGCTTGACACGATGAAGATCTAAAGAAGAGACCTTTCGCTTAGGCTAAGACTAATCGGAACAAGTCTGGTGTAAATTCGAAGACAACTTTTTGTTTTGAAAAACTGCGAAAATAGTTCGTCTGATAGATTTCATGGTCTTTATTTACGGTAGTATTTTCATATGAAAGCTATGAAGGATTTGTTTTAGGCATACGTTTAGTGCTAACAAAATTATAAAACTACTAGCTGTACCCTGCCACGTTTCTCTGTGGCATATTATGGTTAAGAATGCACTTCTGAATACATCAAGGTTCTGGCAAAATCATCTTCCTGCCATAGGGTGAAGAAGGCAGTCAGAGTTGTCTCTGGCGGATTCAGGACTCTTTCTTGCACATTTCTTTCTGTGAAATAGACACTTTGACCATTCTCCAAATGGACTGCCAAGTGAACTAAAGCTGGATAGCGTTCATGAATGGGGAACGAAAAAATTCTCCATGCAGCCTCGTTGCTGCTTATGTATCTTCCAGCCTGGTATTGAGATATTTCATCGACAACTCGTACTGCATTGTTGTCACCATTTTCTGCCTGAACACCAAAAACTGCCATATCGCTGCCTTTATTCACGTACTTGCAGATATATTTAATCGATTTCACGGAATTGCAATATTCTACGTTGATGTGCGCTTTGTATGATTTTGACAATAGTGGTGAGCATGGAACCATCCAACGATTGTCTACCTCAATATCACCAATTCTCATGTTTAAATTTGCCGAAGTCCCTCCATCTTCAGTTGACCGTCTCCTATACAGATATACATCGTCCCCTGTTACGGTGTTGGGTGTAAATGCTCGACGATATCGCTTGGAACACTTCCCGTCTACCATGCATGGTGAACATGGGTTGAGGGTACCACATGGGCCATGGATCATGTTCTTGATGACAACTTCATGTAAATCCGTATCAACCTCGGCCCGTGGAATCCCAGCGCATATAACATCGTCGATTTCATCTGAAGTAATTTTATCATACAGCCAAATCAGTATATGCGCATGCGGCAATCCTCTCTTCTGCCATTCTACTGAATACATCCAGCACCGCACAGATCCAAAAACTCCATGTTTCACAATAAAATCCATCAGTGACTTCAGCTTTTGTCTGAAAACACGGGCTGTGATGTCATGCCTATCCCTATACGATTGTCCAGGAAATAACAGCTGTACTATCTCGTCCCAAGCTGGATTGCATGTGAAGGTGATAAATAAGTCTGGACGGCCGTGGCAACGAACATATGCCATGGCATCTTGAGCATATTCCTGCATGTGGCGTGGACTACCTATGTATGAGGATGGCAAAATCGTGAGCTTTCCAACGTTGGTTTTATTACGGTCATTCATCACAGCATCCCGCAAATGGATATATTCCTCGAACCGAAGTTTCGTCTGATTCAATCGGAGGAACAGCAAACGTTCTGTTTCAATTATTGCATACATATCGACAATGTACTGATGAAACAACTGACGACATTTCAATATATGATTGCAATCGGTCCTCCGAACCATTAACCTGTATGAGTAAAAGTTCATCGCGCTGCACTTTTTATTCGTTTCTACACCATTGACTGGATCTACCATCTTCACATTGAAATGGTATCCATCGGCACCATCCCAGAAGATTAGTGGATACTGCAAAGCATCGTAACAACGGTGAGTTTCTGAGACGTTTACCAATCGATCGTTTCGTCGATGGAGAAAAATATCTCGAGGTTGAAACTGATCCCCGACTATGACAATTGCCACTTCGTCTATAGTTGGAGCATTATATCTCCTGATATGTTCTCCAGCAGGCGTTTTGACTGCATGAATGACAATTTTATGGGTATCCGAAGGCATCATCGATTGCTGTTTTGAATAAACGCACCAAATTGTTCCGTTCGTGAAAAAGCTTCTGTAGCTGCGAAATAATGTGCCTCTTCAGAGTATTTAGGTATTGATTTCATAACGTGCATCTACTTCATTTTCATCATCACCAAGAAGAAGAAATTTGTGTTCGCTGTCTGGGAACGGAAGCAGGGAACCGGCTTTATGATAGATTTGTCCTTTGATTTTAAAAGTTGGCATGAATTGTGCAGTTATAATTTCCGCACCAAATGACGTCATTTGAAAGCAAGTTGTATTTCCTAATGTTCGACAGAAATTGCTTCGATTCTGCAGTAGATCCAGCGAATAGAGAGTGCAGAGGCTCTGGTGGTGCTTCAAGTTGAGGCAATTCCACTTTCTCGGAAGCGCAACACAATCCTTTTGGTTCGTTTTTGAATTTGAGAGCCTGACGGTATATGCAGACCTGATGCATTCGTCCAATAACGACATTCGATTCGAGCTGTAATCAATAGTTGGATTATATCTGAATGCAAGACGATTGTATTGCAGGTTTTGATCTTCTGCAAGCTGTAAACGCGCTTCAGCTACCCTTGCCCTGTCGCGTTCATTATTTTGAGAGTGAATCAAATCGATTGCTGCAGAACGCGACTGTCTAACTCTTAATCGTTTTCTCTCAAGCCTATCTGCTCGTCTTTCTGCTGATTCCGCGTTACTTACTTACTTACTGAACCTGAACAAAAAAATAAAATTATTTTCTCCAATTCCTTATTTCAATTTTTTTTGAATGTTTGACAGGAAATGCTTTGATTCAGCTGGCTGCCTGTAGAGGGAGCAGCAGTAGGGGCACGGGGAAACCCGAAAAAAGTGATATATTCGCAAATGCAGATAAGCTATCAATATCAAAAGTAGACAATAACCGAGGTGGAACCTCAACGCATGTTGTGTAAAAATTTGGGCTTAAACGGTTCAGAACTTTTCAACTTTCTTTTTTCAATATGTTTTAAATGTTTGACAGGAAATGCTTTGATTTAGCTGGCTGCCTGTAGAGGGCGCAGCAGTAGGAGCACGGGGAAACGCGAAAAAATTGATATATTCGCAACCGCAGATAAGCTATCAACATCAAAAGTAAACAATAACCGAGCTGAAACCTCAACGCATGTTGTGTAAAAATTTGGGCTTAAACGGTTCAGAACTTTTCAAGTCTATGAAGGATGTAGACACGAACAGAGCATTTTTATATATATAGATTTGTGTCCTGTGAGATCTGGACCCTGCAACGAGTTGCATAGTTTTATAACACTTCCGAGTTTGATCGAGTTCATAAATTAGAGGAAAGGGCAGATTGAGTAACGGTAATTTTAAATTTAGCACACATCTTCATGATGATGATGTTTATGATGATGATGTTAATGATGATGATGATGATGAAGATGCCTATCATTTTCAACGAGTGAAGAAAGGACTCAGCGGCATTCCGAAAGATGCACCAGCGTTGTGAGTCAACAACCGAAGGAAGGGGAAAATGAAGTCAACTTCAATGCAGACTTCGAATGCATACTTGAGCCCACAACAATTCCACTTTCTCGGAAGCGCAACACAATCCTTTTGGTTCGTTTTTGAATTTGAGAGCCTGACGGTATATGCAGACCTGATGCATTCGTCCAATAACGACATTCGATTCGAGCTGTAATCAATAGTTGGATTATATCTGAATGCAAGACGATTGTATTGCAGGTTTTGATCTTCTGCAAGCTGTAAACGCGCTTCAGCTACCCTTGCCCTGTCGCGTTCATTATTTTGAGAGTGAATCAAATCGATTGCTGCAGAACGCGACTGTCTAACTCTTAATCGTTTTCTCTCAAGCCTATCTGCTCGTCTTTCTGCTGATTCCGCGTTACTTACTTACTTACTGAACCTGAACAAAAAAATAAAATTTTTTTCTCCAATTCCTTATTTCAATTTTTTTTGAATGTTTGACAGGAAATGCTTTGATTCAGCTGGCTGCCTGTAGAGGGAGCAGCAGTAGGGGCACGGGGAAACCCGAAAAAAGTGATATATTCGCAAATGCAGATAAGCTATCAATATCAAAAGTAGACAATAACCGAGGTGGAACCTCAACGCATGTTGTGTAAAAATTTGGGCTTAAACGGTTCAGAACTTTTCAAGTCTATGAAGGATGTAGACACGAACAGAGCATTTTTATATATATAGATTTGTGTCCTGTGAGATCTGGACCCTGCAACGAGTTGCATAGTTTTATAACACTTCCGAGTTTGATCGAGTTCATAAATTAGAGGAAAGGGCAGATTGAGTAACGGTAATTTTAAATTTAGCACACATCTTCATGATGATGATGTTTATGATGATGATGATAATGATGATGATGATGATGAAGATGCCTATCATTTTCAACGAGTGAAGAAAGGACTCAGCGGCATTCCGAAAGATGCACCAGCGTTGTGAGTCAACAAGCGAAGGAAGGGGAAAATGAAGTCAACTTCAATGCAGACTTCGAATGCATACTTGAGCCCACAACAAAAAGGAAGTGCTTTCCTTTGTGGGGCTATGTTCTTATTATCAGAATTTTATTCCAGACTTCGCCACAATTGCGCGCCCTTTACACGACCTAACGGAAGTTAAGCGCTCCTTCCCATGGTCAACAACTGCTCACGGCGCCTTCGAGGCGCTCAAAATCAAACTAACCACGCCCCCGGTGCTAACGTTTCCCGCTCCCGATGGGATATTCATTGTGGATGCCGACACGTCAAACCACGGTGCCGGGGCGGTGCTCGGTCAACGGAAAGACGGCCAGGAGCGTATATTGGAGTATTACAGCAAGTCGTTTAGTGCTGCGGAGCGCAACTACTGTGTAACTAGACGAGAACTGCTAGCCGTTATTTTGGCCACGAAGCATTTCCACCACTACCTATATGGCCAGAGATTTCTACTGCGCACGGATCACTCGTGTTTCCGATGGCTGTTTAATTTCCGGAAGCCTGAAGCACAACTAGCTCGATGGATAGAAAGACTCCAACAGTATGACATGGACATCCAGCACCGCAGCGGAAAGTAACATGAAAACGCCGACGCCTTGTCTCGTCGACCCTGTGGCACTGCCGCGTATGCACAAGGCCGAGCAAAACGATGGCCACAATATCCTCTTTCTACAGACTCAACCCATCGACATCGCTCGCAGCCAGGAAAAGGACCCCACTCTCGCCTTGATTTTGCAATGGGTAGAGAAGGGAAAGCGACCGGCAAAACTAGCAAAATGGAGTGAAAGCCCCGAATTAAAAGCTTATTGGCATTTGTTCGAACAGCTCTTCATGGATAAACCCCTGTTGATGATTACTACCAAAACAGCAGACCCTGCTCTGGTAGTTCCTCGCTCTTTTCAGGAAGAACCCATTCGCTACTTTTGGATCGGACAAACAGCCGACGTAGCCATTTGATGCGCTGTACGAAGTGCAATGCAAGTAGAGGACCTACTCGTCGAACGGTAGACCAACTGCAGCCCAAAGTTCTAGGCGCTCCAGTCGAGCGACCTGCAATCGACATATTCTTGGACGTTGATGCACTAAGGTCAGTACATACAAGTGGCCCGTATGACACCAGGCACGTGCCTTTTTGGGTTAGGTGTTAGTAAGCGCGATGGAAAATATAGGACAGAATACGAGGAAAATTGACTACCGGCGTGCTGCCAGATTGTTAGCATGCATGCTTACTAAGTGTGTTAGTAATAAAGATTTTAATTTGGGAAGGGAATCTACGTTAGAGATAAGTGTGTACAAATCATTATAATTTGCACATAACACTCTAAGAGGTTCATGCAGTTCAAAGGAGGTCCTACAGTGGCGCAACACTAATGGGATATAGGATCTAGTGGTTCTACATGGTACATGAAAATTAAGCTGACTCAACAAGTCAGCACTTTCCACATCACCATGGATAAGGTTAAAAATAAAGGTTATCCCTAGCATCGTTCTACGATTGGCTAAGGACGGCAAGTTTATTAATAGGAGTCTACTAGAGTAGGAAGGTAATCTTTGGTTTGCATCCCAATTTAAGCCGCGTAGAGCGAAAAGTAAAAAGTTCTTTTGAACCGACTCAATGCGTTTACTATGGACGCCGTACTGAGGGCTCCAAACGCAGCATCCATATTCTAGGATAGGACGAACTAAGGAAGTATATAAGGATTTAGTAACATAGGGGTCATTGAATTCCTTCGACCACCGTTTAATAAATCCAAGCACACCCCTGGCTCTATTCACCATAGACGAAATATGATCAATAAAGTCAAGTTTTGGGTCCAAGCGGACGCCCAAATCGTCAACTGTATTAATTCTTTCCAAAGAGCAGCAGTTCAGCGTGTAAGTAGCAAGCTTAGAAGCGACACGAGAGAATGTCATTAGCTTGCATTTAGAGCCATTTAAGTTTAATAAGTTTACACGGCACCAAGTTTGAAAATTATTAAGATCTGTTTGTAAATCCGACTGGCAGGCAACGTTATTGTATTGCACGCAAAGCTTGACGTCATCCGCGTACATAAGTACTCTGGAGTTAGTCAAGACTTTGGGCAGGTCATTTATGAACAATGTAAACAATAAGGGTCCCAAATGGCTTCCTTGCGGGACACCAGATGTAACCCTTAGAACATTGGATAAATTATTCTTAAAGAGGACCTTTTGCGTCCTGCCATTCAAATAACTTGAGATCCAATTAGAAGATCACTTGGAAAACCCATTGAATCGAGTTTTCTAACGAGGAGAGAATGGTTAACAGAGTCAAATGCTTTACTGAAATCAGTATAGATTACATCTGTCTGACAATTATTATGGAAGCCCTTTATAATATAGGAAGAGAGCTCCAAAAGATTTGTTGTTGTTGATCTTCGCTTAATAAAACCATGTTGACATGGAGAAATAACCGATCTACAAAGGTGCTGTAAGTGAGGGGTGATAATGTTTTCAAATAATTTAGGGATGGCCGACAACTTAGAGATTCCTCTATAATTGCTGGCATCCAATTTGCTACCTTTTTTGTGGAGAGGAATAATAAACGATTCCTTCCAAATAATGGGAAAGTGGGAGGTTTCCAAGGACAAGGTAAACAATTTCAGAAGGGGATAGCACAGGGCGTCGGCACAATACCTGAGCACACAGCCAGGAATTCCGTCGGGACCTGGCGAATAAACTGGCTTGACACGATGGAGATCTAAAAGGAGAGAGCTTTCGTTTAGGCTGGGACAGAAAATGAAGTTTGATTTGGGTATGTCGTAGGAATAGGTCTGGTATATATACGAAGAGCTAGAATAGGTTGTTTGAAAAAACTGCGAAAATAGATCGGCTATTGCCTGATCATTATTTGCGGAAGTATTTTCAAATGAAAGCGAGGAAGGATTTGTTTTAGGTTTACGTTTAGTGTTAACGAAATTATAAAACTGTTTTGGGTCCTGTGAGAACTGAGCCCTACAACGATTTAAATAGTTTTTATAACACTGCGCGTTCAACACGGTAAAGTTTGACCGAGCTGATAAATAAAATGAAAGGGCAGATTGAGAACCGGTGATTTTAAGTTTAGCATACAGTCTAGATTTTTTATTTTTTAGTTAGTTTAGTTTAGTAAACCACGGCGGTTTATTCGAGCTTGGCGGATAATATAACGGAACACATTCAGTAAAAAATGAATTCATGGCACTGTAAAAAATATCCACGGCAACTGCCATGTCAGTGCATATGTATAGATCGGACCAATTGAACTCGTTTATAAAATTATTCAGCCGTTCAAAGTCCGTTTTGCGAAAACAGGACTTTATTGGCTGGACGGTCAGAAATATTCTGTACGTCACACCCAATACCAAGAGTCACATCGAAAGTTGGATGATAAGGATCTTCGGGCTGCGTCAGAGGCGCTACCCTTGCTAAACTGACTCTCGCAGGATCAGAGACGAAGCAAAGATCAAGCAAGCGCTGTAAGGAATTTCGCACAGGGTTGACTTGAGACAGCGAAATGTCAAACAAGCCAGCGATAAAGTCATGTTGTGTTGGTGTATTGAGAGTATTGGTGGAATTATTTGAGCACCAAATAGCACCAGGGATATTAAAATCTCCTAGAACTACCAACTGGTCTCTATCCAAAAGTCTACTGGAAACCATCTGAATAGCGGAAAGGTGATTCCAATAAATAGGAAGTTCCGACAGTGGAGGTATGTAGGAACAGGTAATAAAAATGGAGCTACCTTTCATAGATAGCTTCACACAGAGGAATTCAACATCGTTGCATTCCTCGAAGGTTAATAATTCTGACGTGAGTGAGGAGTCCACCGCTATAAGAATTCCACCCCCGCGTCTGATAGGGCGATCTAGCCGATATACCGTAAACACAGCTGGAAAAACTTCGGAGCTCAGAATCTCCGGCTTTAACCAGGTTTCTGTGAGCACAATAACCTGAGATGCAAACGAAAGACTATCAGAATACAAGTTAGGAAGCTTACTACGTAAGCCTCTTGCATTCTGATAGGAAATACCTAAGGAGAAGGTTAGTTTTTTGGGTCGGGATTGGAAGACGTAGAAAGCGCAGTGGTAACATCAGGCCTGGGAAGAGTTATTCCTACAGGCCGCTTTTTCTTTTTCTTCGCCTCGAACTCCTTAACAACTATGTACTCTGGCCAGAAGTTGGGAGAGCAAATAGTGTTAAAGAGCTCGTTAGGGACATTTATTTTGAAAGATGAAATGTCCCTTGCGTAAGAAAATTTGAACTTTTCCACCCTTATCTTAATTTTTTCGGCTCTGGTTATATACCGCTACATCGCTGTAGTGATGCTTCACCAAATGGCCGGAATGCATAGCGCTGCCCAATCAAACGGCTGAAACGGTAGCCCGAACGCTAGTCCAAGAAGTCTTTTGCCGGTTTGGTGTGTCCTTCATCCTTCACTCGGATCAAGGCCGAAACTTCGAGGCAAAAGTATTCCAAGCTCGCTTGCACCTGCTTGATGTGGATTCGTACTACGCCGTTGCACCCTCAATCGGACGGAATGGTTGAGAGGTTTAACCGAACTCTCCTGGACTATTTGGCGAAATTCGTTGCCGCAAATCAACGCGATTGGGACCAATTGCTGCCGCTAGCTCTGTGGGCCTATCGATCGGCCCCGCATGAGGCGACTGGGTTCTCGCCGTCACAACTGACCCTGGGACGCGAACTTAGACTACCAGACGAATTGTTGTATGGGCGACCGTTCCCGAATCCGGAAAGTTACACAGCATTCGTGGACCAACTGCAGAACCGTCTCCGACAAACGCAGCAGCTCGGACGACAACATTTAATTGCGGCCGCCAACGTCAACAAGTCGCCTACTCGAAGGGTGGCACGATGCCCTAAGTTGCAGTCGGATTGGATTGCACCCGCCACCGTCATCCGACGTCACTCCGACCTAGTGTACGAGATCCGTGTACCGAGGAAGCGTACCACTAGGACCGTTCATGTCAACCGCCTGTCACCATATCGGGACCCGAATTCCGAATTACACGGCCAGGAGGCTCGAGTCTGAGTGGGGGTAATGTAACGAAAACCGCTAGATTCGAAGAGTCTGCGATAGTTATAGCCGTTGGCAACGCGAGAAACCGCGAAATCCCTTATAGGCGCAATTATGAGAGCTTTTGACAGCCAGGATGCCTGGTCTCTCTAAGCGCTCTCGACTTCCTTCTCTTCTTCTTACGAACGTGTCCGGAAAAGCACGCCAATAAAGAGAAGCTAAGAAATAACCACCTTTCCACATGGGGCCAAGTGTAGATTTGGACGAGTGAGTGGGTCAGACCGGGTTCTAGGCAGCCACACCTATTAAAAAGTTCTGCTCGGCTTTCCGTAGTGAACTCTGCCCGTGGCCCAATCACGACAGAAATTCGTTACAATATTATACACTATAAAACTTTAAAGCAGTGAAAAGATAATGGCTTAGAGCTCAAAAAGGTACATAGTATCCTCGAGTTAAAGCAAAAACCTTGGCTTAGGAACTATATTGATATTAACACAAGCATAGGACTAGGGCTAAAAGTAATTTGAAGAAAGACTTTTTTAAGCTTTTGAACAACAGTGTCTACGGGAAGACGCATAGTAACAAAATGGGAAGCCCCCAAGGTGAACGTCCTAGATTATGTGCGAGGGACTAAATAGCCAGGTCCAATTTCCATAGTGCAACAAAGTTTAGTGAAAACATGTATCCAATTCAAATGAATAGACTTCATTAGGTTAGTGATAAGCCAACATTCCTGGGATTTGTAGTGTTGGAGTTATCCATATGGAAGCTGTATGATTTTTACTACTCATATATGAAACCCAAATTTCAAAATGCACTTAAATTAAATTATATGGATGCAGATTCATTTATCTACTTTATTAAAACAGAGGATTTATATAGTGACATTCGAGAAGATGTTGCTTTAAAAGTTGATACATCTAAATATCCAGATCAATTGGCTAGGCTATTGAATTTCCAGCAGTGTAATAAGAAGCGCTTAGGGTTCTTCAAAGATGAACTGCAGGGTGGGTCGATGACAAAGTTTGTGGGTCTTCGCTCAAAAATGTATGCCTACACAGCAGCGGGTGTAGGTAGCGAGCCTGAAACATGTGTTAAGAAAAATAAGGGAGTGAAAAGAAGTTGTTTGGAGAAGATTACTTTTTATAATTATAAAAATTGTTTGTTCACAGGACAACAAGAAAGTGATAGCATGTACATGTTTAGGTCGAGAGGGCATGAAATTAGTACATTAAAAATTACAAAAATTACTTTAGATAATAAGGATGACAAAAGAGTTATAGGTGATGATGAAATATCCACTCTATCAATAGGTCATAACTAAATAGTTCGTAGGGAAATTGAAGGATGTATGGCAGCTCTAGAAGCAGATTCAACGGTTTTTCATAGCCGAATGTGTGCTCTTGAAAACACCCCAAAAATGAGAGATCCAAAAATTGTATCTAAATAAAAACACCTTTTTTTATTTTTGTATTTATAGTATAATAATTTATTTAAAAATACTTACTTTAAGATTAACAAGAAAGGAAGCTAACTTCGGCACGCCGAAGTTTATATACCCTTGCAGATAGAACTTCTATGAATAAAAAACCATACAATACAAATTATATATCTTTGTGTTAAAAAACAATGAAGTAATACCTGCTTTCATTTCATTCACCTATACATATTATATTTGCAGTTTTACATTCACTGATTTGCATTTTTCCTCCACATCAAACGATCGTTTGTATGGCACCTATATGATATAGTCGTCCGATTTTCATGAAATTTACCACAAAATTTAAGACTTAAATTTAATGCCTATACCTAAAATTTGATGAAAATCAGTTGAAAACTGAAAAGGTTATAAATTTAATTGTATTAATTTCTCGATCGTTCCTATGGGAGCTATATGATATAGTAGTCCGATTTTCATAAAATTTTATGCAAAATTATAGAGTATAGTAAAATGGCTATAACTCAAATTTGATCGAATTCTATTGAAAACTGAAAAAGTTAAAAATTTTTTTGTAAAAATTTTCCGATCATTCCTATGGCAGCTATATGATATAGTCGTCCGATCCGGCCCGTTCCGACATATATACGAGTGAGAGTATATAGAAGGCTAACTACAAAGTTTCATTCAGATAGCTTCAAAACTGAGAGACTAGTTTGCGTAGAAACGGACAGACGGACAGACGGACAGACGGACAGACGGACAGAAGGACAGACGGACAGACGGACAGACGGACAGACGGACATGGCTAGATCGACTCGGCTGTTGATCCTGATCAAGAATATATATACTTTATATAGTCGGAGGTGCCTCCTTCACTGCGTTGCAAACTTCTGACTGAAATTATAATACCCTGCAAGGGTATAAAAATAAATTAAATCTAATGTGTATATAATATTAAGATAAGAATAAAATTGAATTAAAAGAAAAAAATAAATAAATATCCAAAGGAAATCATAAAACTGCTTGTGTCTTTATTTCATTATAAAATTTCAGAATTATTTATCCAACTGTCGTCGGTTTTAGGGAAACCTAACAAACGTACAAGACATAATTTTCCTTCTTTTTTAAGTACCTTCTCAACTAGGTAGGCATTGGGAAATCTAGTTTTTTTCAGCTCTTCCTTATGGAATCCACCCTTAATAGTATTTCCATTTAAATCTTCTAATAGATATGTGGTTGGATATTTATTTTGAACTTTGTATATCCTAAAAATTTCAACATTCCAATTAGGAGTGTACGATTTCCCAAATACTCCCTTCTATTTTGATATTCGAACATTGTCACCAATTTTCAGTTTGGTACCTGTAAATATCTTTATATTATTGTTTACCGTTCCCAAGATGTGTTTCTTATTTTCAACGTTCACATCGATGGGACCCATTTTTATAGTCCTGTGTATTTTGTTGTTGTAAAAGTTAATTAATTTTTTGTAGATTTCAACCCACTTAGAGCTCCCGTTGTAAGACAACTTTTTCCACATAAGTTCTTTTAATGTTCTGTTGAATCTCTCAACAATTGAAGCCTTTAAAGTACTAAATGTCGAATAATGATTTATTTGATGTCGTTTCATCAAAGAATGAAATTGTTTGTTAAAAAACTCTTTTCCACCATCTGTTTGTAGATGTTTTGGTAATCCAAGTCCAGATTTAAATATTTTTGTCCATTGCTTCAACAACATTTGTTGCAGCCTTAGATTTAAGTGCTTTACTCCACGCAAATTTCGAGAATGTGTCAATTACTGTTAGTAGGAAGCGATATCCATTATTCGAGGCGGAGTACTTTCCCATTTCCACCAGATCAGCCCTCCGACGTAGAAAATGTTTGCGCGCAGGAGCGTGTAATTCATTAATAATTCCTCGCCTACTTATTATCAGGTAAAAGACTATCAAATTATTTCGAAAATCTTATTTTTTCAATAATAGTTGAGACAACCTCAAGTCTCTAATCGATCTTCAATATATGCAGTTTTTTCATTAGGAATACTAACAATTAAATCTTGTTGATGTGAAATAATAGAATCCCTCAGCCTCTTTAAAGACTTGTCGACATATTCCTTGTTGGCTTTATCTATAGCTTCTTTGGGAATCCCGAGATTTTTTTCACGTTGAATATTAAAATTACCCTCTGTATCAGTATCGATTGCCGCAACACCATCAAAACTTCGACCAATTTCTTCTTGAAATTTTGTAATCAATGATGTTAAGGATACTCTCAACTCATAAATAGCTTTATCGACATATTCTTTGATGACGATATCTGCGTTTTCTTTTGGGGAGCCACCATTTTTTATACGCCTTTTTTGTATATTAAAGTTTCCATCAGTATCTAGGTAGAGTCCCGTCTCGCGTTTGGGTGTAGACTTGGCGACGGGTAAATTAGCTAAAAGTGGTTTGATAATTTGAGAATATTTTAATGCTCTCGTTCCTTTCACTTGTCCGTTTGGTAGAAAATTTCTTCGGTAGGCATTAGTTTTTAGTAAAATTTCTCTATATAGCTCCAGATCATCTGTATTATAATTTTTTTGGAAGATGATGGAATATTAAAGAATATAATCCGCTAGTGAGTTGCCAGTTTTGCCCATCCTCAAACTCAATTGTATTATTTGATACATTTATTTGATTATTCCCCAACATTAATTTACCAGAGTCATTTTTGTATGGTCCATATGTTTTATTCAAAATATGATCTCGTGGTATTTCACTAACATTAAAATTTGTTGAACTCTCTTCAAGCACTGAGGGTGGAGATCTCATCAATGGTGATGTATGGGGGGGTGGGTTTGAGTTGTGTGAGCAGTCGCTTGGTTTGATAATACTGGTGGTGATTGATGTGGGTGATGATCAGGTGGTGAGAATGAAGAATCATCATCTATAGCTGATTGGGAATAAAATTTATCGTTCTGGTCCACCTCATCTCCACCAGAAATATTATCATAATCATCAGTTCTTAATCTCCAATCCAATGGTTTGTATGCATCATATTTAGGTCTTTAATTTTTTGTAGCTGCAGTGTAAAATGTTAGTTTTATTCTCTTTGTCAAATTCAAATTGATCATTTTGATTGTCTCCCCCTGTATTGGACAGGAATTTTTGTTATTATTATTATTAACAAGTTCATTTAATGAATTAGTTATAGGTTTAAATGTTTCTTCCAAGCCCATAATATTCTGGATTTAAATTGTTTTAACTCTGAAAACTTTTCTTTCAAAGCATTTCGAGTTTTATTTAATTGTGATAAGATATTTTTTTTCATTGTGATGTAATTTGAAAATATTTAAATTCGAAGAGTAGGAGTGGTTATTTCAGTCTTGGGGTTGGGAATGCACTGGGAAATAATTTATTAATCATAAGCATATTTATAAAAAAAAGACCTGGTTGTAAGACCTGATCTGATCTAATAAACAGACCTGGTATTAACAGGTCTGACAAACAGACCTGGTTGGAAGAAGATCAATTACTTTCATCTTTCCAAGTGAACGGACGTGTTTTTTTTCTTGCGCTCTCGTTTTGTATTAAAGATTGATTTTAACCACCGGGGTTAACTTAAATTTTCTAATTTGTGTTTATAACTTCCCGTTCACTTCGCGTGTGCATGCAGCTATACTATTTTGTGTACATAATTGGCTTTATTTTCCAACTTAGTTGTGCTGCTAGTGTTAGCTTTTGCATATTTTGCATTCCTTTTTGTGCCTTCTTCGTCTAGCTTTTGTTTGCGCCGTCGCAACAGCTAAACGTTTTATCTATCTATCTCCCACGCTCTCTCACTCTCTCGCTTTAGCTGTGCCGCTGCACTTTTTATCTAATCTAATCTCATTCGCTCTCCCGCTCTCTCGCTCTCGCTGTTCATATCTCTGTTGTTATTTTTTCCAAGTACAAGTACAGTGGTAAGTCCTAATAATGTCCGGAAATATTGTCTGTTTAGTCAAAACCTGCAAAAAGGCAGTTGTTGCAGGTGACCTTACAATCGGCTGCTGGCTGTGCGACAACGTCATGCACGCCAAGTGTATTGGAGTTGCAGCTCGGACGGTGGACGATGTAAAAAAAAACATCGGCCTGCGTTTCTGTTGTGAGGCCTGTCGCGATGTAGAAAGGGAGATGATGTCTTTCATGCGGCAAACCAAAAGCGGTTTTAAGGGCATTTTAACGAGTTTTCGTAAAACTCTTGATATGTTCTTGGCGCTGGACACCCAATTTAATAGCCTTACGCTATTAAATGAGTCTCCTAGGCGCAAAAAAACTGCTACTGGTGGGCAGCATGTAGACGGACCCCAACTACCTGCAACGGGCTCTCAGCAGCAGCCTCCCTCGGCACAGCCCTCGACCTCAGCATTAATTCCAAGAGTGCTGAGATCGAGCGCTAGAAAAGATTCGGTATCCGAATGTGCAGCGGGAGTGCCCGTACCGCCGGTGATTTCTGTTTTGTCCCCTGGGGGGTCGCAAATATTGACCCCTCAAAGTCCCGTGCACACACCATTATCTACCCAGGGTGTTAGGCCCGGAATACCGGCCGACAATGGCACGGCAGATAACCAATCTGCCTTGCCAAAAGCCCTTATAGCTGTTCCACCAACGAGACATATTTTTGTCTCGTGGCTCTCCCCTGACCAAACATCGGCAGATGTTCTCGCCTTTATACAAGGCAAAACCAGAGCCGATAAAATTAAGATAAAGGTGGAAAAATTCAAATTTTCTTACGCAAGGGACATTTCATCTTTCAAAATAAATGTCCCTAACGACCTCTTTAATACTATTTGCTCTCCCAACTTCTGGCCAGAGTACATCGTTGTTAAGGAGTTCGAGGCGAAGAAAAAGAAAAAGCGGCCTGTAGGAATAACTCTTCCCAGGCCTGATCATACCACTGCGCCTTCTACGTCTTCCAATCCCGATCCAAAAAACTAACCCACTCCCTAGGTATTTCCTATCAGAATGCAAGAGGCTTACGTAGTAAGCTTCCTAACTTGTATTCTGATAGCCTTTCGTTTGTATCTCAGGTTATTGTGCTCACAGAAACCTGGTTAAAGCCGGAAATTCTGAGCTCCGAAGTTTTTCCAGCTGTGTTCACGGTATATCGGCTAGATCGCCCTGTCAGACGCGGGGGTGGAGTTCTAATAGCGGTGGACTCCTCACTCACGTCAGAATTATTAACCTTCGAGGAATGCAACGATGTTGAATTCCTCTGTGTGAAGCTATCTATCAAAGGTAGCTCCATTTTTATTACCTGTTCCTACATACCTCCACTGTCGGAACTTCCTATTTATTGGAATCACCTTTCCGCTATTCAGATGGTTTCCAGTAGACTTTTGGATAGAGACCAGTTGGTAGTTCTAGGAGATTTTAATATCCCTGGTGCTATTTGGTGCTCAAATAATTCCACCAATACTCTCCATACACCTACACAACATGACTTTATCGCTGGCTTGTTTGACATTTCGCTGTCTCAAGTCAACCATGTTCGAAATTCCTTACAGCGCTTGCTCGATCTTTGCTTCGTCTCTGATTCTGCGAGAGATCCCGAGAGATCCTTATCATCCAACTTTCGATGTGACTCTTGATATTGGGTGTGACGTACAGAATATTTCTGATCGTCCAGCCAATAAAGTCCTATGTTTTCGCAAAACGGACTTTGAACGGCTGAATAATTTTATAAACGAGTTCAATTGGTCTGATCTATACATGTGCACTGACATGGCAGTTGCCGTGGATATTTTTTACAGCGCCATGAATTCATTTTTTACTGAATGTGTTCCGTTATATTATCCGCCAAGCTCGAATAAACCGCCGTGGTTTACTAAAGAGTTGAGCCGACTTAAAAATAAAAAATCTAGACTGTATGCTAAATTCAAAATCACCGGTTCTCAATCTGCCCTTTCATCTTATTTATCAGCTCGGTCGTTATAAAAACTATTTAACTCGTTGCAGGGCCCAGTTCTCACAGGACCCAAAACAGTTTTATAATTTCGTTAACACTAAACGTAAGCCTAAAACAAATCCTTCCTCGCTTTCATTTGAAAATTCTAATGCAAATAATGATCAGGCAATAGCCGATCTATTTTCGCAGTTTTTTCAAATAACCTATTCTAGCTCTTCGTATCTACACCAGACCTATTCCTACGACATACCCAAATCAAACTTAATTTTCTGTCCCAGCCTAAACGAAAGCTGTCTCCCTTTAGATCTTCATCGTGTCAAGCCAGTTTATTCGCCAGGTCCCGACGGAATTCCTGGCTGTGTGCTCAGGTATTGTGCCGACGCCCTGTGCTATCCCCTTCTGAAATTCTGAAAATTCTCTTTGTCAAATTCAAATTGATCATTTTGATTGTCTCCCCCTGTATTGGACAGGAATTTTTGTTATTATTATTATTAACAAGTTCATTTAATGAATTAGTTATAGGTTTAAATGTTTCTTCCAAGCCCATAATATTCTGGATTTAAATTGTTTTAACTCTGAAAACTTTTCTTTCAAAGCATTTCGAGTTTTATTTAATTGTGATAAGATATTTTTTTTCATTGTGATGTAATTTGAAAATATTTAAATTCGAAGAGTAGGAGTGGTTATTTCAGTCTTGGGGTTGGGAATGCACTGGGAAATAATTTATTAATCATAAGCATATTTATAAAAAAAAGACCTGGTTGTAAGACCTGATCTGATCTAATAAACAGACCTGGTATTAACAGGTCTGACAAACAGACCTGGTTGGAAGAAGAT
>NW_028257184.1:0-6104 GCF_035046125.1 Drosophila serrata | reverse complement strand
TGTCGTGCGTCACTTGGATCTGCCTTTAACGGCTCCACATCTCCAGTTCCCGCCAAACAATAGGGAAGCCTCTTGGCCCGGGGCCGACAATTAAATGTGAAGTTTGAAGTGTTTTATTCTGTGGAAAATTAACTTAACCTTAATTTTACACTTATATTATAACTCTCACACGCGCTTACCGCAGTGTGTCCTCCTAATTCTCGCACGACAATAAGACGCTCAATTTTGGCGGTTAACTTAGCGATAAAAGTATGCCCTTTTTCTCTTGGGCTCAAAATCCATTAGTATTTTTTACGTTATTCTTAATATACTAACTACGCCTATCGATTACAATGTTCGATCGTCGACATCCCCGACCCCGTGAAGAACCGCTTCACTCAATTCAAAACTGCAAGTTTAGAGACGGGTCGCATCATTGTCCGAGATAGGCCGTTGTCGTTTATGCGCACTGTAGCGCGTCTGGCGACTCCATCAGCTCCGCTGTAGACTTCCTCCACGATGCCCTTGCGCCACTCTCGTCGCGGCAAGGCAGGATCACAGATGAAGACCATGTCGCCCTGACGGATGGGCTCCGTCCTCCTGCACCACTTCTCGCGCCGCACCAGCGTAGGTAGGTACTCCAGGACCCACCTCTTCCAAAAACGATCTCTCAGCAGGCGAGCAATCCTCCAGTGCTTTCGTGTAGAGCATTCCTTGGGCAACTCCGCACCCAGACCAGGGGTATCCGGCAGATTGGCTACTCCCTTGAGTAGGTCATTCGGCGTCAACGGTGCTTCCTGGTCCGCTTCCACCGGCAAATGAGTAAGCGGACGCGAATTTACGACATTCTCCGCCTCGATCAGGAAACTCTCCAAAACATGTTCCCTCGGTGCGACTTCCTTTAGGGTATGACGCAGTACTCTTTTGACGCATTGCACCATTCGCTCCCATATTCCTCCCTCAGACGGGTTCGCAGGGCAGTTGAAGATCCATTCAATGCTCCTGCTTGACAGCTCATCCTGAATTTTCTCCATCTCGAATACGTCTCCAAAGCGCCTGGCCTCCCTGTCTGCTCCCACGAAGTTCTTGCCGTTATCACTGCGCAGTCTGTGTACTGGTCCTCTACGGCAGACGAAATTCCTAATTGCGATGATGCAGGAATCCGTCGACATGTCATGTGCCAATTCCAGGTGGATCGCCCTTGTCGTCAAGCACGTGAACAAGGCGACCCAACGCTTCTCCTTGTGACGGGAAACAGTCACCAACAGTGGCCCAAAGTAGTCCAATCCTGTGTATTTGAATGGCCAACCACCCGCTTCCAGTCGATCTTCTGGATGGGGTCCCATTATCGGCGGCACCGGCCGGGCTCGCTGTAACTTGCAATCGTTGCACGACGAGATCACTTTCTTCATAACTTGCCTCATTTTCGTGACCCAGAATCTCGTCCGGATCTCCGCAATCGTCGCATCCACGTTTTGATGCTTCATTTTGACGTGGAAATGGTTGACGATCATCTCCGTAAGATTGTGCTTGTGCGACAGTATTACGGGCCTCCTCGCACTATACGGAACGCATAATGCGGCATCAATTCTGCCATAAGCTCGCAGAATTCCGTGGTCATCCACGTAGGGCATCAGCCCTCGAATGTCGCTCGTCATGGCGACAGCCTTCTCGCATCCCATTGACCTCATCTCGTCGGGAAATGAATCCAATTGAGCCTGTCTGATTAACAGGTTCTCTGCAGCCTGACATTCTGCTGCTGTAAGGCCGTATTCCTCGAGCACACTTCTCTGTTTACGGCACCGGCGCGTAAACCTCAAGACCCACGCTGTGGTTCTAACCAAGCGACTGAAGCTCGAAAACCTCTGGAATGAGATAACAAAATCATTCGCCGCAACCAAGGCGAACTCACTGGGCATCTCCTCTTCATCAGGGGCATCTGGAACGCGCTTATTCTCCTCTTCAGGCGCCGGCCAGCTGTTTGCTGGCTGCCTTAAAAAGGCAGGTCCACGTAACCATCGGGATTCCTGACCAAGGTCCACTTCTCTTTGCGACCGAGTCGCATCATCCGCCGCATTTTCGGCTGTAGGTACCCATCGCCAATGGGAAACCTTCGACGAATCCAAAATCTCAGACACTCGATTGCCGACAAACTGCTTGTACCGGCGGTGTGTGCTGCCAATCCATCTCAGCACCGTCTTCGAGTCTGACCATAAGACCACATCGTTGATGACCACACTGTGCTCCTCCTTGACAGTGTTCATTAGTCTGGTTCCAAGAACTGCTGCTTGCAGCTCCAGCCGTGGGATCGACATCGTTCTCATTGGGGCACACTTCGTCTTTGCGCATATGAAGCTCACCAGTACACTATCGTCCTCATATGTGACCCTCCAGTAGGCCACCGCCGCGAATGCAGATTGACTTGCATCCACGAACACGTGCAGCTCTATGGCTCTAACTGCTCCGTGCCCAAAATAATGGCGAGGACAACGGAACTGTCCTACGGCGTCCATCTCTTTACGCCAAATCGCAAAGGCCTTGCCAATCTCCTCCGGTAGTGGTTCATCCCACTGGATCTTCTGCCTCCAAATCTCTCTCAGCAACAGCTTCGCTGTAATCATCAGGCAGCACAGGAATCCCAGTGGGTCGAACGTTGACATCACTAGGCTCAAGTATTCCCTTTTCGTAGGAACTCGATCCCCTCTTAGAACGCTGCTTGGGACTCGGTGATACTCAACTTTGAACCTGAAGTCATCCGTGGCTACCTGCCAACGCATTCCAAGAATCTTCTGCTCAGCCTCGCCCCATCCAACGCTCTTGACTCGTCCAGGTGGTCCCAACGCCGTCTCCACGGTGGGTGAGCTGGATGAGAACTTGCATAGCTCGAATCCAGCTTCCGCGTGTATCTCCTTCACACGGGTAGATACGCTAATAGCTTCGCGCTCTGTAGCGAAACTATCCACGTAGTCGTCGACGTAGTGGTAGTCGACGATGGCCTTGACTGCTCTCGGATCCGAATCACGAAATCGCAGGGCATTCACAGTCTTCACGTAATGTGCAGCGCTCGGCGAACAGGCTGCGCCAAAGGTCATTACGTTCATCACGTATACATCCGGATCCCTTACGTCATTACCATCTCTCCAAAGGAATCTTTGGGAACATCTATCTTCGGGTCGGATCAGCACTTGGTGGAACATCTCCTTGATGTCGCCGCAGACTCCGACTGCTCCTTCTCTGAAATGAAAGAGCACGGCTGGCAAAGACTTGTAGTGCTGAGGTCCTTTGTCCAACGCCGAATTTAACGACGTTTCTCCAACTTTGGCTGCCGCATCGAACACAAGCCGGACCTTACCGGGCTTGTTCGGGTTTTCGACACCAAAGTGTGGCAAATACCATATCCGGTCACTTTTCTCCGCGGCTTCATGCGGTTCCAACCGCCTCGCGTATCCTTTTGCAACATAATCCTTGATGATCCGACAGTATTCCAGAGCCAACTGTTCGTTGCGCTTCATCTTCTTCTCGACGTTGACCAGTCGTTTGTATGCCATCTCATAGCTCTGTGGCAGCTTAACGTGGTCGTCCTTCCAGAGTAGTCCCGTTTGGTAGCGACGCCCCACTCTCATAGTGGTGTCTTCTAGTATCCTTTGTGCCCGCATGTCGTCGCTGGCTGCGACCTGTGACACGAGCTTCACACCAAAGTTCTCCAAATCGAAGTAATCCTCTACCATTTTTTCCACCGTATCATCCATCGACACGGCAAGTAGGCAGGACCTCGGTGACGGCGAAGTGAACTGCCCCTTTACGGGCCCGAACACAACCCAGCCTAGCTTGGTGGCAGCTGCATACGGTCCCTCACTGGCAAATCGCCTAGTTCTCAGTGGCAATCCCAGGTGTCCATGATCCAGGCCGATGAGCAACTTCGGCACCACATTGCTGTAAGGCTTCATCGGCAGGCGCGCATCCTTATGCACACCCTGGACATCCTGCCGACTTAATGTCTGCATCGGCAGGCTCAAGCTCGAAATGGCATACACGTTTCTCAGTACATGGCGAGTGGACTTTCCAATTCCACTTATTTTCAGACTCACTACGTTCGTGGTCTCTCTGGATGCCCTTCCTCCAAACCATTGGATATTTAGCTGTCGGCGCTCTCCTTGTATTCCCAGATCCCTCCGTAGTTCGTCGTCGATCATCGTAACGGAGGATCCTTCGTCAAAGAGCGCGTACGTATTCACCGTCCGTCCGGCTCCGTACAGCGTTACTGGCAGTATACGGAACAGAAGGCGGCCTCCCTCGGCGTCAACGCAGCTTAGATTCCTCTGCACAGGCAAATCCGCTTCCTGCGGTGCCCTCCTCTCCGGGCTGTTTATGGCTGGCTGCCGGTTCACCTCGTGGTCCCTGTGACCGTCTCGTGGTAAATATCTCCTGTCCGGGCTGTGTCTGGAAACCGCTGGCTGCTGGTTTCCCTCGTGGTCCCTGCGACCACCTCGTTGCTGCGGCCTTTGCTCATTGTCCGCGTCATGCAGCAGACGGTGATGCAACTTGTGACAGTCGTTAATCTGGCACTCCCTATGCACATTGCAGAATCTCGTCGTGTGCCCACTTCGTAAGCATGAGAAGCAGAGCTTATGCCTCCTCACCATGCTCCACCTGCCCGGTGGCAGAGTTCCAATAAATTCCTGGCAGTTCGTAACTGCGTGTTGTCCTCCACAGATTGGACAACATCCATGCCGATCATCCTTTCGATCGCATTTCTTGGCGTCGATATTAGCATGCAGAACTCGACGCTTCGGCTCCTTTCCCTCTACATCCAAAACGGTACACAAAACGTTTGCGTAGCCCTGTAACCATGCGCTGAAGTGCACTATAGTGGGAAAGGGCTGGATCGTCGCAGCATACTTAGCCCAATCCACGCGCTTGCTCGTAGGAAGCTTGGCCACAAGCTCCTCCATGAGGGATGGGTTCCCCAGATGCTGCTCCGCGTTCGCCGCCTGCAAGAAAGCCATGAGGTTACTCACTCGGGTAGCGAAGGGAACAATCTTCGCTAGATTGTGCTCTGAAATTGGTTGCACTTCTCGTATGTTGTTCAGCTGACTGCGTATAAGCTGCTCCGGTCGGCCAAACCTAAAGCGCAGCTGCTCCATCACGGCGCTGACGTTCCCTGGATGAATCAATAGCGACTTCACTGCCTCGCGAGCGTCATCCTTTAGCGCCTTCAACAACCTTTGATTGTTCTCCAAATCCGTGCAGTTATACGCCCGTGTCGTCTCCGTGAACGCACAGCTGAAAATCGGCCACTCCTCTGGCTGCCCTCTAAATATAGGCAGATCTGGGAGCTTTCTTGGCCCGTACGTTCCTTGAATTCCATTCGACGTCAATATAGTGGGGAATCCGACAAGTGGCGATACTGATGCCACGTTGCGCATATTCACACCCGGTAGTGTGAATCCATGCGCCGTTTGCGCAGTGCTTGCTGTGAACGGCGGCCCACTGCAAGGTGGCGGCCCGCTGCACGGTGGCGGCAGCGTGCAGGACGCGCTATACCCACCGACACTGTGAGAGGGCGCCGACCCGACCCCGTTACATGAGGTCTCCTCAACCGATGTCGCTAATGGCGGACCGCTCCAAAATGGCGGCCGGCCTGACGCTACACTGTGCGCGCCAAATGCGAATGGCGCGTAATTGGCGGTGCCCACGCTTCTCAGGGCTTTAACCTGCTGCAGCTCCTTTTCCAGCGCTGCGATCCTCGCCAGGAGATCCAATGTGTGATCCTCTCTGGCATTGATGTTCGCAGTTGAGGCTGCAGTGCTTCCATGTTGGGAAGCTGATGTAATCTCCGTAGTGGCTTGGCTAGGTATAGCCCCTGCCGTGGTTACGTCTACCAGTGGCCAGGTTTCTGTTTCACTACTCACTGGTTGCTGATCTTCTCGTGTTGTTATAGGGGTGGCTTCCCCTCCATTCAGCCGGGCGCTCCTCCTGGGTGAGCGCTGCATCTTCCCGATTCCAACAGGGCGCTGACTTAGCGCACTTCAAATGGCGTACCTGTGCCTCCTTGTCGCTGGCTGCGACCACTGACGCCGCCCGCGTCTCCTTGTCGCTGGCTGCGACCACTGACGCTACCCGCG